>NC_055957.1:1780818-1880818 GCF_018492685.1 Alosa sapidissima | reverse complement strand
TTTCATCACACGTCAAAACACACACACACACACACACACACACACACACACACACACATCTGACTTTCTTCAACTTTTGCACATCTCCATAGAACTTTTTATTTATTATTTTTGATTTCTCCTCCATCTACCCATGTCCTTGATTGCCTAGCCTTTCTGCCCCCCCCCCCCCCCAACCCCCACCCCCAACACACACACTTACATCATCACTGTCATCACTTCACATACATACAACACACTGCTTGCTACAGTAAGCCTCCTCTACATACTTGCTGCACACTGCCCCCCCCCCCTACATACACAGCACATTGTCTTCAGGATCTTCTCCAACACACATCCTCTACATACTTACAGCACACTGCCCCCACCTACCCACACACACACACTACACACACACACACAGTCACTGCTCCACTCCCCTCCCGCCCACACACACATCTTCACTGTCATCACTCACATACATTACATACAGTACTCTGCTTGCAATAGTAAGTCCCTGCCCCCCCCCCCCCTACATACACAGCACATTATTTCATCAGGAAGCTTCTCCAACACACATCCCCAACATACTTACAGCACACTGCCCACACACACACTACACACACACACACACACAGTCACTGCTCCACTCCCCTCCCGCCCACACACACATCTTCACTGTCATCACTCACATACATCATACATACAGTACTCTGCTTGCAATAGTAAGTCCCTGCCCCCCCCCCCCCCCCCCACATACACAGCACATTATTTCATCAGGAAGCTTCTCCAACACACATCCCCAACATACTTACAGCACACTGCCCCCCCCCAATACACAGCACATTGTCTCATGAGGAAGCTTCCCCAACACACATATTGCACACTGCCCTCTCCCCACATACACAGCACACTATCCCATCTCCCCTGTCATCCCCCCAACACACACACCAAGACCCCTGGCAGTTGGGTTAGCCCCTTGAGCCGTGGATCTGCCCAAGGTTTCTTCCTTGGTAAGGGAGTTTTTCCTTGCCCCTGTTGCTCTTGGGTGCTCCTTGTTGGTGCCCCCCACCCAATCCCAATCCTCCCCCACCTTTTTTATGCAGCCCTTGCCACTTAATCTACTAAACCCCTCTTCTACTGCACTCTTACCCCCCCCCCCCATTAATGCACAAATAGGCTGACACCAGACATAATTTCACTGCATTTCTTACTTCCAGTAATTATATGCATGTGACAATAAACTTCCTTGTATCCTTGTATCCTTGTATCACGTACCGTGGATCCTTACCGTTTCCGTAGATTAAAGACATAAACACACCGCGAGTCGCCCTGCGACGCAGCTGACGGTACTGAAGGTTGGAGTCGTGATCTAGGGTGTAAGGACGAGAGCTGTCAGGTCCGGCCGTCCAGGCGATGAAACTCCTCCAACCAGGGTATCATATATCTTGAGGAGAGGGAATGCAGTCATTAATTGTCGGGTAACACTGACAGTTACATGTTAGCGCAGCTAAATTACGCACGGTGACGTTAGTTAGCCTAGATAATGATGTCGCCCACTCAACGTCAAGCAGACTTTTACATATGTCAGTTGCGGCAGTTGACACTCCGGAATCATTCACAGCATAACGCAGTGTGCTATGTTTAGTATCACGGAGCGTGTGGAAGTGCAACTCTTACCTCTAGAACCTTCGTGTTCGATGCTTGCGAATGCGAACCTAACGCCAGTCAGTGGATTCACTCGCTGAGCCCTCACCTCCAGCGCCTGATTGGTCACACGCGTTTACTCCTGTCAAATGTGAGTGACACTGTTCATTCGCTGATATGGATGTTAGTCATTGTGAGACTTTCATTGATCTACTGTGTGTGAGGCCTGATTCAACACTGCGCAACAGAGATTTATAGATTATATAATAGGCCTATAAGTGAACTTGGTGCTGGGTCACTCTTCGAAAAGAAGCCCATGGGAAATGCGCAATTGTGACACTGCGTAATGCGGGAACACTGTGTATCTTTGTGAATATAAACCCTTCTTCCAAGACTGGGAGATGCAGAATTACTAAATGACACTTTCACCATGGGTGAAACAGTGACCTGTTCCATATCTCATTCTTTTGATGTTCCGACACAAAACGACTTTTATGTAACTGATTTCAATAATGCATACAGTGGCCAAACGATTTAACAGTGACATTGAATTCTGTGTTTCACAAACTTTGCTGCTTTAATATTTTAGGATTGTTTTTTTTTTAATGTCACATATAGTAAATAAAAAATATGTTTCATCTGCACATAGGCCTACTGTATGTCTTGGGGATAATGGGGGTAAACATTGAGAAAACATCATTTGAAGCACTTCTTCCCTCTGCTTATGGCACTCAGTCTGCTCTCCTAACTCAGTAAAGGCTCGTATGAGAGTAGTGCAGAAGTAATGATTTCAGCTGACTCATTCAAATGCTCCCCTGCTGATGATATCATTACACAGATATGTAGGGCCGTAGTAGTGCACACACACGTTTAGCCTGCAGGCGGAGCTCTGTGGAAGAGACAGAGAGGAAATCACGTGATGTAGAGGAAACAGGCAAAAAGGATAACAGCAGCCACCTACACCTGCCGGAGTTTCCCTGCTCTCTCTCTCCCTCCCTCTCTTTCTCTCTGTCCCTCTCTCTCTGCTCTCCCTCTTTTTCTCTCTCTCTCTCCCTCTCTCCTGCCGGAGTTTCCCTGCTCTCTCTCTCCCTCCCTCTCTTTCTCTCTGTCCCTCTCTCTCTGCTCTCCCTCTTTTTCTCTCTCTCCCTCCCTCTCTCCTGCCGGAGTTTCCCTGCTCTCTCTCTCCCTCCCTCTCTTTCTCTCTCTCCCTCTCCCTCTCTCTCCCTCCCTCCCTCTCTCTGCTCTCCCTCTCTGCTCTCCCTCTCTTTCTCTCTCTCTCTCCCTCTCTCTGCTCTCCCTCCCTCCCTCCCTCTCTTTCTCTCTCTCCCTCTCTCTGCTCTCCCTCTCTTTCTCTCTCTCTCTCCCTCTCTCCTGCCGGACTTTCCCTGCTCTCTCTCCCTCTCTCTCTCTCTCCCTCTCTCTTCAATTCAATTCAATTCAAAATGCTTCATTGGCATTACAAATAAGACATTTGTGTTGCCAAAGCAGTCATACAAAGTATGGAGGGAACATGGAATAAGACACAGAAAAACTGTGTCTGTGTAGACATAGACATAAGTGTACACTATATCACAGTATAACAATAACAACACAGAAACATGCATATCTATATATCTCTCTCCTGCTGATTAGGTGTTTATTTGCATCTGGGCCAGTGTAGGAACCTGAGGCTGGAGGAGAGGGAGTGTGTGTCTGTGTATGTGTGTGTGTGAGTGTGTGTGTGTGTGTGTGAGTGTGTATCTGTGTGTGGGGTGTGTGCAGGGAAGTCCCCCAAAAATACACCATGTTCTTCCTTTATTCTCCACTCAGAGTTTGAACCTCAGAAATACCCTAAATGTGTGTGTGTGTGGGTGTGGTGCATGTGGGTATGCCTCCCAGACACACACATCTCACCACAGACCTGTGTGACAGCTTGAGGCGTTTACTTCAGCTCCGATAGTGCAAGAGAGTGTGAGAGCAGTCTGATAGCCGTGCAGGAGTGTGTGTGCTGGAGTGTGTGAGAGCAGCCTGATAGCCCTACAGGAGTGTGTGTGGAGGAGTGTGTGTGGAGAGAGCAGTCTGATAGCCCTACAGGAGAGTGTGTGCAGCATGCTGAAGTCCAGGAAGGTCAGTCTGTGGCCTCGGCGGTCAGGAAAGGAGGGGAGGGAGCCTCTCGTCAGGGAGAAGAGTCTGGTCATGAAAGGTAAGCCTGTCTCTCTCTCTCTCTCACACACACACACACGGCCAGCCATCGCACTTATTGCTGGGTGTGTTTGAGTCTGGACTAGTTGGAATATGACACCAGGATCAGGCAGAATGTGAGCGTAGAACAGGCTGCTCTAGAAAAGGCTGAAAGCCCTCGTCAAGACTACACAAGCTCCAGCTCGTCTTGCTGGTTGAGATTTAACATGTTGCCTGGAATCACGCGTGGTTGAGATGGTGTGTTTACTTTAAAGAACTACAGTTAAACGTAAACGTAAAGAATTACAGTGAAACGTAAAGAACTACAGTAAAACGTAAACAGTTTAAATCATGCACTAGTGCTCAACAAGGCTGCGCTGTTGGTGATGTTCTTTGCTGCAGGAGGGCATGTACAGATCCGGGGTTCAACATGTGGCACTTTGGCTGCCGCCAGCCTGTGGAGAGTTGTTGTATTGTGGTCGTGTGGCTAGTTGTTGTATTGTGGGCGTGTGGCTAGTCAGTGGCTAGTTGTTGTATTGTGGGCGTGTGGCTAGTCAGTGGCTAGTTGTTGTATTGTGGGCGTGTGGCTAGTTAGTGGTTAGTTGTTGTATTGTGGGCATGTGGAGAGTTGTTGTATTGTGGGCGTGTGGCTAGTTAGTGGCTAGTTGCTGTATTGTGGGCGTGTGGCTAGTTAGTGGCTAGTTGTTGTATTGTGGGCGTGTGGAGAGTTGTTGTATTGTGGGCGTGTGGTAGTCAGTTATATGGAATTAATGGACTCGGGCGGAGGCAACTTAGAGTTTTTTGCCCCTCGCCCTCGTCCATTAATTCCGTATAACAGGACACCTCGGCGGCCGTTATCCCTTACATAACTGATAATAATAACAGTGACATTCTACACTCTACACTCACACTCTACATTCTACATTCTACACTCTACACTCACACTCTACATTCTACACTCTACATTCTACACTCTACACTCTACATTCTACACTCTACACTCTACACTAGATTCTACTCTCTACATTCTACATTCTACACTCACACTCTACACTCCACATTCTACACTCCACATTCTACACTCTACACTCTACACTCTATACTAGATTCTACTCTCTACATTCTACACTCACACTCTACACTCCACATTCTACTCTCTACATTCTGCCACTCACACTCTGAACTCCATCTGTGTTGTCCAGGCAGTCCATCACTGAGGGAGTCCAGTGCACAGAGGCCCCTCCCCTCGGACAAACAGGCCACCTCAGGACCTGATGACCTCAGTGATGAGGAATGGAACCGCAGGGTTCTGGCGGTCCTCGGGGAGTTCCTCAGTTCCCCGGGCGTGGACTCTCTGTCTGTGCGGGACCTGCTGTGGGAGTGGAGGAGAGGACAGGTGGAACAGCGCTGGGGTTCTGCTCTCTGGCTTGGTCAGTTCCAGCAGCGGGTGCAGCAGTCTGTGGAGCTGCACTTCCCCTCTCTGCCAGCAGAGGTCAGTGCTACGCAGCAGCCCCCCCAGCCCAGCGCGTACCTGAGGCAGGTGCAGGAAGTGGTGCAGGGGGAGCTGCTGCGATTGGCTCCTGTGCTCAAGGAGGCGGGGCTGCTTGGCACTGTGATTGACAGGTACCACACCCACACAGTCGGCCAGCTGGAACTGCTGCTGCAGAAGAACCTGAACGCAGACCAGACGTTCACAGTGCTGGAGTGGACACTACACAGCTACCTGAGGTACACACACACACACACACACAGACACACACACACACACATGCATGCACACACACACACACACACACACACAGACACACACACACACAGACACACAGACACACACACACACACATGTATGCACACACACAAACACACACACACACACAAGCATGCACGCACACACACACACACAAACACGCATGCATGCACACACACACACACACATGCATGCACACACACACACACACACACACATACACACAAACACACACGCATGCACGCACACACACACACACAAATGCATGCACACACACACACACACACACGCATGCACACACAAACAAACACACACACACACATACACACACACACACACACACACCTGTGCAGCATCCAAGACTGGCAGCTGATATTACTGTAATATTGTGTGTGCATGTGTGTGTGTGTGTGTGTTATTTCAGTGACAGCATGCTGAGGCATCCAGAGTTAGCTGCTGATGTCCAGGTTGCTGCTGACCTGCTGCTGCTCACCAACTGGATCCAGAAGGCCAAGACCAAACTCCTCAGCGTGGCACAGGTGTGTGTGTGTGTGTGTGTGAGAGAGAGAGTGGATCCAGAAGGCCAAGACCAAACTCCTTATCACTGCACAGGATGTGTGTGTGTGTAGTGATGATTATGCATGCACACATGTATTCACACACGCACACACACACACACCTGACCCCTGTGCTGTCCTGCTCCTCAGGGTTATGTAGCAGGCTACACACACACACACACACCTGACCCCTGTGCTGTCCTGCTCCTCAGGGTTATGTAGCAGGCTACACACACACACACACCTGACCCCTGTGCTGTCCTGCCCCTCAGGGTTATATAGCAGGCTACACACACACACACACACACACACACCTGACCCCTGTGCTGTCCTGCTCCTCAGGGTTATGTAGCAGGCTACACACACACACACACCTGACCCCTGTGCTGTCCTGCCCCTCAGGGTTATGTAGCAGGCTACACACACACACACACCTGACCCCTGTGCTGTCCTGCTCCTCAGGGTTATGTAGCAGGCTGCCTTCAGCGCATCCTGGAGATGGAGGAAGAGGAGGCGGAGTCACGGGACTACAGTGATGAAGAGGCCTTTATCAGACTGCCTCTGGACATCACCCAGGTGCTCTATCCATCTCTCTCTCTCTCTCCCTCTCATCACCCAGGTGCTCTATCCATCTCTCTCTCTCTCTCCCTCTCTCTCTCTAATCACCCAGGTGCTCTATCCATCTCTCTCTCTCCCCCCCCCCCTCTCTCATCACCCAGGTGCTCTATCCATCTCTCTCTTTCTCCCCCCCTCTCTCATCACCCAGGTGCTCTCTCTCTCTCTCTCTCTCTCTCATCACCTAGATGCTCTATCCATCTCTCTCTCGCTCATCACCCAGGTGCTCTCTCTCTCTCTCTCTCTCTCCCTCTCTCTCTCTCTCCCCCTAATCACCCAGGTGCTCTCCCTCTCTCTCTCTCCCTCTCTCTCATCACCCAGGTCCTCTCTCTCAAATTCAAATTCAATTCAAAAGGAGCTTTATTAGCATGACCATAATGTTGTACAGTATTGCCAAAGCATTTGGGTCAAATACATCAAATGGGGAGGGGAGGAGGGGGAAACACACAAATCACAAATAAAACAGAATAATGATAATTGTACACAAATATGAATTATGAACTATGGCAATGGAGAAGGGTGTGTGTGTGTGTGTCTGCATGTTTGTATGGGCATGTGTTCGTGTGTGTGTGTGTGTGTGTGTCTGTGTCTGTGTGTATGTTCATATTTAGGTAATGTAAGTTTCACATCAGCAGGTCCTTTCATTATGGCAGGAATATACGTATTGAGCGGCAAGGAGGAGGCATTTCTCTTTCTCTCCAGTGAGGAATGAAAGCCTCTCCTCATCGCTCGCTTGCAGGAATTCAGGGAGGACATTTGTCATCTTTTCAAAATAAGTTCTCCTAATGTTAACATATTTTGTGCACTGTCAGGAAGTGTATCTCTGTCTCTACTGTGTTTAGGTCACAGTGGTGGCACAGTCTAGTGCAGGGGTCTCAAACACCCGGCCCGCGGGCCAAATCCGGCCCAATTCCGGCCCGCGACGTATGTCAAAATAATAATGTAATCCGGCCCTTGAGACCTTTTAATTGCGACAAACAACGATACTGATTAAAATAGACGATAGATCCAAGTACGGTGACAAATCTCATTTGTACTCTGCTCCACTATGTGCTAGACATCCAGAGCCATCAAACCCAAAATCGCTGCCAAAGTTTTCAGGAAATACTTGTATTAGGCTACACGCGAGAAACACAAAGACGTGCATTTGTAATGACACGGAAGCGATGCAGGCCATAGTGTTGCAGAAATTGAAGCAGAAATTAAGCAGAAATAGGCCTACACCAAATGTTGAAAAACGTTTACGTGTGATGAAGTCTTAGGTAGGCTATGTTATTCACCTATTCTAAATCTGAAGAAGAATATCCTTTTGGAGAATATGATCCATCGTCTATTGAATGGAGGTGCGTTTGCGTGTAGCCTATACGATGGTGTCCACTAAGCATACCATGCTTATTTCGACCCTCTGCCCAACATCGCTTGGAGGTTGCAGTGGTAATCGTGATGATAGTGTCCGTAATGGACGTGGTACAGACAGCAGGGCTAGTAGAAATAGGGCTCTAAAGAACTACAGTCACCCGCGATATGATGCGAACTTCTGGGTACTTAGATTAAGTATAGTATAAGTATGTATGTATGTAAGTAAGTATATATACTCTTTTGATCCTGTGAGGGAAATTTGGTCTCTGCATTTAACCCAATCCGTGAATTAGTGAAACACAGCACACAGTGAGGTGAAGCACACATTAATCCCGGCGCAGTGAGCTGCCTGCAACCACAGCGGTGCTCGGGGAGCAGTGAGGGGTTAGGTGCCTTGCTCAAGGGCACTTCAGCCGTGGCCCACTGGTCGGGGCTCGAACCGGCAAGTCCAGAGTGCTAACCAGTGGGCCACGGCTGCCCAAATTACCCGCGATAGGAACTGATTTCACCAGAATACTTTATTGTAGGCCTTGTGGTTTAGAAACCATATACATCTTAGGTGTTGGTATACATTTTAAATGTTTTCCTGTTAATTTGTTATGTGGGTAATATGAAAAAAGGAAAGTAAACCTGCTCAAATATGTTCATCCAGTATTTACTGAAAGGTGCATAATTTGAGGTGCTTGCCATCCAGTGTAAAATATTTTTATTTATAAGCTAAGGTTGCTAGCACAGGTGTCTAAAACTAGATAAAAACACTTGCACTTTCTGTTTGCAGTTTTGTGTGGTATTTGAAAAAAAGAACATTGCATTTTCAGAAATAGCCGGCCCTCCAATCAGATGACGTTGGCAGAATTGGCCCCCAGCTCATTTGAGTTTGAGACCCCTGGTCTAGTGTCTTTCGGCAGCCATGTTTGTCTGTGCCTTCCCACTTCTATTGCCAGGCTATGTTCACTGAGTCTGCACTTTGTCAGTGTGGTTCTCAGGTTTTTGTCTTGAATGTGTGTCAGGTAGGGTGCTAGCTGATATTCTCTGTTTAAGGCCAAATAGAATTGCATTTTACTTTGATGTTTTGTTTGATTCTTCCAGTGGATTATGTAATTTTGTTTAATAGTTTTTGTAATTTGGTTTATCCTAATTTCAGTTGCTTTGTGATTCAGATATTGCGGTGTCAGTGGGGCATTCGTGTGTGTGGAGTGGTCTGATGAGATCAAACTCAGGACCAGCTTAGTTAGGGGACATTTTCTTTGTTCATCTCCTGGTACTGACTTTATAATGGAATGAGCAGGGGTCACTACTTTTCAGGTGTTTCCAGAATTTGATCGCTCTTTTCTGTATTTTTAGAATTAAAGGATATTGGCCTAGTTCAGCTCTGCAGACATTGTTTGTGGCACATCTGTGTACTTTTAAGATGAATTTGCAAAACTCTGTATGGAGGGTTTCAATAGGGTGTTTTTCCCATTGATTGAAATCTTGGTTTGTAAGTGGGCCCCACACATCACTACAATAGAGGGCAATTGGTTCAACCACTGATTCAAAGATTTTCAACCAGATTTTGATTGGGATTTCTACAGGGATCTGCCGTTTTATCAATCACTTTTCTTTGCTGTTTATGATCTACTCAGCAACATATCAAAAATATAGAAAAGACTGGCAGCCTTAACCCTCTTACCCCCCACAAGCACGCCATATGGCAACTGTGGCAAGGAAAAACTCCCATATTCCAGGAAGAAACCTTGAGCAGAACCTGACTTAATAGGGGGAGCCCATCTGCTTCTGGCTGGCTGCGCCCTCCAATAGTAGATGTAGTAGATGTAGAATAATCTGAAAAAGTAGTCTACAGGATAAGATGAGTTAACTAAAAGCTTTCCTGTACAGGTATGTTTTCAGATCTTTTTTAAAAATATTTACTGAACTCGCCTGCTTGATGTACAGAGGCAGGGTGTTCCATAGTTTGGGGGCATAATGGATAAACGCAGCTTCTCCACTTTGTTTGTGGAGCACTTTGGGTACGATTAAAAGATTAGAATTGGATGATCTAAGTTTCCTTTGTGGTTGATAAGATATTAAAAGCTCAGAGATATATGAAGGTGCTATGCCATTCAGAGCTTTGTAAGTAATTAACATAACCTTAAAATCAATTCTATAGGAAATAGGGAGCCAGTGCAGTTCAGCCAACACAGGGGTGATGTGTTCTCTCTTCTTGGTCTTAGTTAAAATTCTAGCCACAGAGTTCTGTATGAGTGCCAATTTCTTTAGATGTTTTTTGGGAAGACCAGTGAAAAGTGCATTGCAGTAGTCTAACCTGCTAGTGATAAAGGCGTGAATTAGTTTTTCTGCATCTTGTTGAGTTAAAAAGGGCCGCACTTTGGCAATGTTTCTCAAGTGGAAATAGGCTGTCTGAGTAACTTTACTGATATGGGGCTTAAAACTTAACTCTGCATCTAAGATGACACCGAGGCTTGTTACTTTTGGTTTGACCTGGTGTCAAAGTCAAAGTCAGCTTTATTGTCAATTTCTTCACATGTTCCAGACATACAAAGAGATCGAAATTACGTTTCTCTCTATCCCACGGTGAAGACAAGACATATTTTACCAATTTAAGTCCACAGACAAACATAACATTCAAGTAAACAAAAAAGTAAGTAAATAAGAGGGCACGTATAATAATGAAAAAAAAAAAAAAAAAAAAAAAATAAGAGCAGCAAAGTTTGGTTTAAATTGTGCATAGACAGTCAATAAAATACTAATGCAAAGTCAGGCCAATAAAAGGCTTGGGTAGTTCTGTTTGACCTAAGTAAGAAAGAAAGTGACATAGTGGTGCAAGTTATGTAAGAGCAGCAGAAGTGTTGTGTTTTCAGGACAACAACAACAAGTTGTAAAGTGTACAAGTGTGCAAGTGTGCAAGTGGAGTAGTGCACGCGGCCATTGTGGGTCCAATGTCCAGGATGTTATGTAGCTGAGGGTGGAGGGGGGAGAGGAGGGAGAGAGTTCAGCATCCTTACAGCTTGGTGTATGAAGCTGTTGGTGAGTCTGGTAGTGCGGGAGCGCAGGCTTCTGTACCTCTTCCCAGAGGGCAGTAGATCGAACAGATTGTGAGCGGGGTGACTTGCATCACTCACAATTTTGGTCGCCTTGCGGGTGAGGTGGGTGGTGTAAATGTCCTTCAGGGAGGGGAGTGAAGCACCAATAATCCTTCCAGCTGTGTTCACTATGCGCTGCAGGGCTTTCCTGTTGTATTCAGTGCAGCTTCCGCCCCACACAGCGATACAGCTGGAGAGGATGCTCTCAATGGTGCCTCGGTAGAATGTGGTCATGATGGCTGGTGGAGCACTTGCTCGCCTGAGTTTCCGCAAGAAGTACAGGCGGCGCTGAGCTCTCTTCGCCAGTGATGCAGTGTTGGTGGTCCAGGAGAGGTCTTCGCTGATGTGCACCCCCAGGAATTTGGTGCTGCTCGCTCTCTCCACCACAGCACCGTCGATGGTCAGTGGCAGGTGTTGGGTGTGACCTCTCCGGAAGTCAACAACAATCTCTATGGTCTTGCTGACGTTCAGCAGGAGGTTGTTGTCCCTGCACCACGTGGTCAGATGGTCGACCTCCAACCTGTATTGAGTCTCGTCGCCCTTGGTGATGAGACCCACCAGAGTTGTGTCGTCAGCAAATTTCACTATGTGATTGTTGCTGTAGGTTGCAGTGCAGTCATGCGTCAGCAGGGTGAAGAGCAGCGGACTGAGCACGCAGCCTTGGGGGGCCCCTGTGCTCAGTGTGATGCTGCTTGAGGTATTGTTGCCAACACGTACACGTACACTGGTGTGCCAAGTTCCCCAGATTACTAAGAATAATATCTCGCTTTAGTTTTGGTCCAACCAGAAGTACCTCTGTTTTGTCATCATTTAGTTTCAAAAAGTTTTTGCTCATCCACTGATTAATGGAGGTTAGGCATGCAGTGAGGGAGCAAAGACCATCTGGGTTAGTTGGCTCCACAGAAATATACAATTGGGTATCATCTGCGTAGCTGTGGAAGTTTACATTATGCTGACTTATGACGTTTCCCAATGGAAGCATATATAGAGAAAATAGCAGGGGACCAAGGCAGCTCCCCTGGGCCACACCAAAAGGCAAGTCATGTTTTTCAGATACATGATCTCCTAGACTGATATAAAAATCTCTGCCAGTAATGTAGGTTTGAAACCAGTTTAGAGCATTATCAGAGAGACCCACCCACTTCGCAAGGCGGTGAATTAGGATGCTATGATCAATGGTGTCAAATGCCGCACTCAAATCCAGAAGAATAAGGATTGAGACTTTGTTTGAGTCAGTAGCTAGTCTGAGATCATTGACTATTTTTACTAGAGCCGTTTCTGTGCTGTGATTTGATCTAAAACCTGATTGGAATTTTTCAAGGATACTGTTTTCGTTGAGGAAGGTATTTAACTGATTACAAACCACTTTTTCAAGTACTTTACTCAAAAACGATAGATTTGATATAGGCCTGTAGTTGCTCAGATTGGTATGGTCAAGATTTTACTTTTTAAGTAAAGGTTTCACAACAGAGGTTTTAAAAGCAGTTGGAAATATACCTGTTTCTAATGAGGTATTTATTACCTTGAGAAAAAAGGGAGCTAAGCTATCATATACTTTTTTGAGGAATGTAGTAGGGATTGGATCTAAAACACATGTTGAAGAGCCGGTTTGAGTTATAATTTTACCAAGCTCAGATTGAGTAATAGTGCTAAAGGACCTTAATTTTGGGGGGCTGTTTTTGGGTGTACTATCAAACATATTACTTGTGTTACCAATAGCCCCCCTTATAGAAATGACTTTGTTTTTGAAGAAGTCTGCAAATTCTTCGCATCTTAGAGAGGATGCCTGACTGAGTGTATCAAAAGGTGTTTGATGCAATACCCTATCAATGGTAGAGAACAGCACCCTAGAGTTTCCACTGTTGTAGGAGCCATATTCATATTTTCAGTTTTAGTTAATGTATAAATAATTATTAATTTAATTTCCCTTCAACATTTGATTTAGAACGTTTTAATGGTTTTGAGTATGCCTTCCCTCTAGTGGTAATGGGGGTACAACGATAAAAGAGGTGTCAAGCCAAGGCCACAGGAGGGGTTCCGGTGCTTGAGCCAACTATCATTGACCGTCAACTGCGTCAACATCAACTCAACGTGAGCGTGACAGGAGCAACGCGAACGCGCGGAGTGAACTCAGCTCAGCTCAGCTCAACCAGACAATAGAGACTATACGTTATGTTTTAAGTTCTATTTCATTTGTACAAAGAAATAAATACCATCAGTTCACGGACGACGTTGGTCAGACAATCTTTTTACGAGTCAAGAATCCCAAGCACCGGTATTCCTTAGAAGTGGTGAGACGAAGAATTAGAAGTGTCATAGGGACAAACAAAGTTTTTGCCACTACAACTGTTTTCAGCAATTACCTTAGAGAAGTGGTTCCTCCTCTCATTCCGAATAGCTCTATTATAATTTGCTATTTTTTCTTTTAGAATGGCACGGTGAACCTGTAACTTAGTTTTTCTCCATGTTCTCTCAGCTTTTCTACATGATCTTTTTAGATTATGGATATTTTCGTTCATCCAAGGTGTCAGTTTGCTACAGGGCCTTTTTTTAGTCTTTAAGGGTGCCACTCTGTCAAGCAGAGCGCCTAATTCACGATTGAGAGCCTCTACCATTTGATCAATGGGATGATGTAAAATATCTAAATTTATGGAGTCTATAAGAGCTATGAACTGCTGTTCTGCTCTAATGTCCAAGAGTTGCGATTTGATTGCAATTTCGGGATGAATTTTTGGAGTATTTAGTACTATATTAAAAGATACACAATGATGATCAGACATATTTATATCATTTACTGATAAGTCTGTGACTTCTATCCCTCTAGAAATGACTAGATCGAGGGTGTTGCCAAGGTTGTGGGTGGGTCTTGTAACATGCTGCTTTAGCTCTAAACTGTCCAACACATTAAGGAACTTACTGGCTTTAGCATCAGTTGTCTTATTGACATGAATATTGAAGTCGCCATTTACAATTATCCGATCATAGCTAGTGATGATGAGCGACATAAGTTCAGAAAACTGGTCGAGAAAACCAGTCCATAGTTTAGGAGGGCGGTATAAGGTTAATAGAAGTACAGCTGGGTCAGCCTTCAGAGTGAGGGCAATATACTCAAAGGAAGCGAATTCGCCAAAGTTGACTCTAGTGCAACTATATTTGTTTGAGAGAATGGAGGCAATTCCACCACCTCGTTTGCCTTGTCTAATTGAGTGGAAGAAATTATAATTTGGGGGACAAGTCTCAACAAGAACAGCTTCGCTGTCTGAAGTCAGCCAGGTTTCAACAAGAAACAGAAAATCCAATTTTTTTTCACTAATAAAATCATTGATTGCAAAGGTTTTGGTAGTAAGTGCACCTATATTTAGTAAACCCATGTTAGCTGAAAATGCCTCTGGCTTTTGAGGAATATGCTGAGGTATGGAAAGAATATTTGTTAGGTTTCTAGTTTTAAATTTGTCTTTTCTTTTTACTATACGTTGGGTAGAAATCAACGTTGGAATAGAACTATAAGCATAAGTCATGCTATTGCATGACGCAGCTTGATCTATGGTAGTAGTATTGTATGTTACCCTGCAGAAAACATTCTCAGACCCATCCACATGTATAATGCCATTCGAATCAATACCTGGGGGGCGTAAATCTGTAATATTTTCTACAGAATGTCAATGCCTCAGTGTGGACGCTATGTTGTCAGAGAGTAGCCTGGCTCCATGTTGGTTTGGGTGGAGACCATCACGCTTCAGCATACTGGGCCTCTCCCAGAACAAGCCCCAGTTGTTGACATAGGGGATGCTTAGGGAAGCGCAGTAGCGTTTGAGCCAGGTGTGGAGATCGAACAGTCTGGACCATCTCTCAGCATCTTTTCTGTAGGTAGGGAGAGGCCCAGAGATGACAAAGCGTTTTTCTGTGCCCATCAGAGTGGTGATGAGAGTTTTGTAGTTTAATTTCCTGCAGTGCTACTGACTGCTTATCTCTGATGTCGTTCGTGCCCACGTGTACGATGATGTTGTTGACCTTGGTGTGGCAGGCCAGGATGCTTGGGAGTTTCTGCTGGATGTCAAGGACCTTGGCACCAGGGAAGCAGTAGACCTTGGAGGGACCGCTACATGATGGGGGAATGCAGAGGTCTCTAACCATGGAACTGCCGATGACCAGGGTGGAGGTTGATGAGGTCCGGGGAGGAGGGGGTCGGGGGGGCGCTGACTTTGAGGAGGGACCAGGATGGTTGTCTCAGGGCAGGAGGGGCTCCTCATCCTCGGTCAGAATGGCATAGCGATTTTCCAGTCGTATAGGTCGGGCTGGGCCTGAGTGCCGTCCGGACCGTCTGCCGTGCTTGTGATGCTTGCTTCTACGCCATGGCTCAGGCTGGTGTGGAGTGGAGCTGGCCAGCAGAGCAGGCTTGGTTCTCAGCAGAGGCCGGGGAGAGGCAACAGGGACAGAAGTTGCATTAGTGCATGGCATGGTTAAAGTATTGGAGGACAGAGTGAAATCAGGGCATCTGGCATTTGTGTGTGTAAGAGAGGTAACGGTACTTACGGAGAGAATGGTGTCGAGGAACTGTTCATCCTTCTCAATCTGATGGAGGGTCGCTATTCTGGCTTCGAGTTCCACTATCTTTTCGCTGAGAAGGACGCATGAGTCGCAGCCTGGTGCACAGCTGAGGGGAGGCATCGTGTCGCGGCGAGGGCTCGTCGGTGTCAACTGTTTTTTAAACGTTTGTTTGCTAGTTGGCTAGCAACAGCGATATCGTGCAGTTCCTTGATAACTCGAACACAGGTAGCGGGTAAGTAATCTGAGAAGATCTCACTTTTATATTGAGTCACTAGTTTTGAGAGACGTTAGGAGGAATTTGATGCTTTCTTCTTCCAGATAGCGTTTCCTTGGCCCGGTATTATTTGCAGCCCTTGATGCTGGCTTAACGTTTCACGTTAACGTTTGACAGAAAAGTTTGGCGATCAAGGTTATAGAGTCCGATAATCCAAAGCCTCGAGCAACAACAGTTTATGCAAGAGTTTGTTCACGAGATATAATCGGTAGCCAGTAAATCTGTAGAAAGTAGATGGTAACAAGGAGATTTAAGATAGATAAATGTGATCAGAAGTGCGGTAATTTGGTAGGAATCCAATTTGACATTTGCTCAGGGCATTGTGTTTCATAAGGAAGTTTAGGACTCTTGAATTTATGATACTACAGCATATCTTCCCCAGATTGCTGTTCACACAAATGCCTCTGTAGCTGTTAGGGTCGAATTTGTCACCGGATTTGAAAATTGGGGTGATGAGTCCTTGTGTCCAGATCTCAGGGTAGTAGCCTACACTCAGAACCATGTTGAAAAGCTTTATGATGGCAGTTTGAAATGTTGTGCTAATGCTTTTCAACATTTCATTCAGTATGCCATCTAATCCTGGGGATTTTTTGTCTTTCAATTTTCTTATGTTTCTTTTAAGAGCTATTTCAATAATGGGAAAGTCCACAGGGTTTTGATAATGTTTAATAGTGCATTCTAATTTTTCAAGTGATTGGTGTATGTGGTGTTGTTCCACATTTGTATTTGAATCTATATTTTGAAATAACGTTTGGAAATGGTTTGTCCATATTTCCCCATTTTGAATGGCTAGTTCTTCCTTTCTGGTTTGTTTCAGGGTGTTCCAATTTGTCCAGAAAGTATTTGAATCTATTGACTCTTCTATTACTTCCAGGTGCTTTCTGGCATACTGCGCTTTTTTGAATTTGAGTGTTCGCTTGTATTTTCTAAGCGTCTCATAGTAAAGGCTGCGGATGTTTATATTATTTGGGTCTCTATGTTTTTGGTTAGGTATATTTCTTAGTTCTTTTCTTATGATTTGACATTCTAGATCAAACCAGTTGTCCTCTTTTTTCAATTTACGACTATTTTTTTTCCTTTTCAATTGTGCTTTTCTAGCTGTTTCTTCAAAAATGGTATTTATGTGGTTTACTGCCAGATCAACGCCCTCTTTAGTGTGGGCATATGCAAGAAAGGTATCTAGGAGTGTCTGAATTCTTTCGCTGCAAATGGCTTTCTGAAATTCTTCTGTGCTGTTTTGGGTCCATCTGTAATGATTTGTGAGATGGAACAGCTTATTCGGTCGGCTATGTGTGGTGATGTTATTTGCTTTCTTTTTTAGACACATCGTAATTTGACTATGGTCCGGATAGAGGTGTTAGTTGTTTAACGGTGAATGATCTGATAAAGAAAGGGTCTATATCTGTTATCATGTAGTCTACAGTGCTATTCCCAAGAGGTGAGCAAAATGTGTGTCTTCCTAACGAGTCCCCTCGTAACCTGCCATTGGCAATGTACAGACCCAGGCTTCGACAAAGTTGCAAGAGATCCTTCCCATTGAGATTTACTGATGGATCAAAGTTCTTCCTGTGAGTTGATATAATATTAGTAGGGACATTTTTTGTAAGAAAATGGTCTCCTTGGGTGCTCAAAATATCGGGCTGTGAACCTGTTCGGGAATTTAGATCACCACATATCAGTACATTCCCCTGGGTCTGGAAATGGCTTGTTTCTGTCTCCAGCTCATGGAACATATCCTCACTATAGTATGGGGAATCTGATGGGGGGATGTATATTGCACAAAGGTAAGTATCTGTCGCTGTTGATGGTAATGTTTTTCTCATTTTTAACCATATATTATATTTTCCCTTTTTTATGATGTCTATGTGGTTGTGCAATTTTGATTTATACCAGATGATTAATCCCCCTGAGGTCCTGCCTTTGCGCACTGTATGAAATTTCTGTAATGGTAGTATGATCTCTCTGTAATGTAGAGGACATGTGTGTAGTCACATCAGTTGTGCACCATGTCTCCTGCAGTATGATAATGTCCATGTTTTTAACACAGTTTTGAAAGTCCCTGTTGAGGCTCTTTATACCAAAGGTTGATGAGGACAACCCCTGTATGTTCCACATACTAATATAGAGAGAGTCCATTTTTGTTTGTTAGTTTAAATCTGAGATAAACCTGAAGAAGATGATCAAACATTAAATCAAACACGAAGTTAAAACACTTTAACATACATTTTTTGTGTGAGTTTACATCATGGATTCTAGATTCCTTTTTTTTTCTTTGATCTCACCCATGTAGAAGTCTGTTGCAGATTATGGATAGCAGTTCTTTGATCTCACCCATGTAGAAGTCTGCTGCAGATTATGGATAGCAGTTCTTTGATCTCACCCATGTATAAGTCTGTTGCAGATTATGGATAGCAGTTATTTGATCTCACCCATGTATAAGTCTGCTGCAGATTATGGATAGCAGTTCTTTGATCTCACCCATGTAGAAGTCTGTTGCAGATTATGGATAGCAGTTCTTTGATCTCACCCATGTCGGTAGTGCTCTGCTGTCCTTTCAGGACCTCAGCATAGCTGTGCTGATAGGATGAAGTTGGCAGGAACGAAGGCGGCATACTTCCTATAGATTGGAGTTGGTGGTGGGGTATTGGTTGACCTGGTTGGGTGTGTTGATCTGGCCTGGAGGGGTATTGTAGGTCGGTTTGGCCTAAGTTGTGTGTGGTGCTGGTATCTGAAGGATGAGCTGTGTTGATCTGAGCTGGGTGGTGGGGTGAGCAGGTCTGATCTGGGGGGTGCTGCACGCTGTTCCGGCCTGGGGTGTGCAGTGCGTTTGTCCGAACTGGAGTGTGTGGTGGGCTGGTTCGACCTGGGGGGTGGTGTACGTTGGTCCGGCCTGGGGGGTGGGGTGGGCCGGTACGGCCTCGGGATTGGGGTACGTTGGTCCGGCCTGGGGGGTGCAGCACGCTGGTCTGGTCTAAGGGGTGGAGTGAACTGACCTTTGACCTGAGTGGTTCTTCCCAATGTAGCATCCTTTAGAGCTTTTGTGAAAACTCCCACTGTGTTTTTGCATAGGTGCACATGGTCATAAAGGTGGTGTGGAGTGATGGCAGTGTGGTGGGCCAGGTGTATGTTTGGTAGTTGTGCACAGCCCCTGATGATGTCTGCATTTACCTTACTAATGGTGTCAGGGTGAAAGGCCTTTCTGGGCAGGAGGGTTGAGATGATAATTCTTGAGTCTGGAAATGCTTCTGTTGCCCTCTCTGCGACTGTACATAGCATACTACCAACTCTCTCCTGGTGTTGTCTGAGGTCGTTGGTGCCTGTGTGGATTATTATATGACTTGGTGTCCCAAAATCTGTGTTTGAAAAAATTTGGAAGGTGTCTTGAATTTTTGGGCACCATATCTTTGCTGCTTTCCGTCCTGGGAATAGTCTTTGTTCATCGAGGAATTTCCCATTGGAGTCAATCAGAACAGCAATATGCGGATGTCTCTGGGGCAGTTGAGTAGGTGTGTGTTTTTCTCTCTCTCTCTCTGGTGGCGTAGGGGAGGATGCAGGTGGGTTGGTCTCCATCGGCCCGTCTGTTGGTGATGACTCAGATTTTGTTTCAGCATTGGTTGAGCATGCTGCGTGAGTACTAGGCCCGGGAGGTTCAATGTCATGGTTCTGTGCTGGAACACTGGAGGATGCAGGTGAGCTGGTCTTAATTGGTGAAGACTCTGATGGGATCAGAGCATTGGTGGAGCATGTTGGGTGAGTATCAAGCTCAGGTTCAGTATGCATTGTGTTTGTAGAGTCGAGGTATAATCCTGACATAATTTTTTCTCTTAGATGGTTAATCTGGTCAGCCATTTCCTCTTTTGCAGCAAATAATTCTCTTCTCATGATGTCTGTAAGTTCAGACATTTCTTTTCTTAGTGACTTTTGCTCTTGATGTATGTTCATCAGTTGTTCCCTGAGTTCTTTAATTGGTAATTGAAGCTGAGTTTTGACCTGGTTTAACTGATCTTGTGTGGAATAGCCATCAGCATGTTCCCTGAATTCTACTATGTCCACCTCCAGTAGAGATATACTCTCTCGCAGCTGTGCCACAGTGTCGTAGATATTTGGTGTCATGTTGGTGGCCAGCTCTTGAGGGGCGGTGGTGATGTTGGGGGATGCTGCAGGGTGAGGAGTCAGCTCTTGAGGGCCAGGGATAGCACAGGGTGGTGCCACAGGTGGAGGAGTCTGCTCTTGAGGGGCAGGGATAGCACAGGGTGGTGCCACAGGTGGAGGAGTCTGCTCTTGAGGGGCAGGGATAGCACAGGGTGGTGCCACTTGTGAAGGGGCCTTTTCCAGTGGATGCAAGCAGACTTCATCATAAACGTGGTTGGTAGGGTAAGTCAATCTCTTGCTTGCTACTTGAGTCTTTAAGGTGTGGAAAATCCCCTCAAAAGCACAAAGTGCTGCCTCATTGCCTTGGATCATAACTGTGCCATTATTGTAAATATTTACAGTCAAGTGCTTGCTATTGGGGTCTTTGTCTATGTTCTCAAAAATACATAGCTGCCGACCCTTTGATATTCCTTTTTTTGTATAGTTTGGGTAGTTTTGACTTATGACTGAATGCCAGTCATCACGAAAATCAGTGTAGAAAAGTAGGTTTGTTGTGGCTGTTTTGTGACCAAGCTGTTTACAGTCTTTGAATAGAGTTTCTGGTCTTTTTCTTTGCACTTCTAGTTTAAAATCCTTTCTGCTATTCTCACTTTTAATGTGAGAGGGGAATTCAAAGGCACAGGCAGCAGCCATATTGCTACAATGTATCAAATTTTCAAAACAGTGCTGGTAGTTATGTTAACCAATCAGCTGTGAGTATCAGTAACTGTCAACAGTTCCACTCTGGTTTGTTTTTAGCCTATTAGCCGCTAGCTAGTTAGCTACCCAAAGGTTAGAAGCGTTGGTTTACGTCCAAAAGAGGAGTTTCCTATCTCTCACACTCTAACACAGGTTCTGATGTATTTGTGGGTCTCTTATTTATTGCGAGTCTCCTTGGAAGAAACTTACCACAGTATTGATAAAGGCTGCTCACTGTCCTTGGCTATAGCTAGCTAATGCTAGCTAATGCTAATACTAGTTTTCCCAGCTTAGGTGTAGCTAGCTGTCTCTTCACTGAAGGATGAGAGTATGGAAGTCTGTGTGAGAGATAAAGCAGAATGGCTTCCACCTTGTCAGATATTTCCCTTGTTGTTTATCCTCCTGTGTTAGTCTTTATGTCCTCTGTGTGTTAGTCTTTATGTCCTCCTTGTTTAAGTCCAGGTTTCAGTTAGCTTCTAGATTCCCAAGGTTGTGTAGCTTAGCAGCTGTCCAGTTGCTATTAGCTGGTTAGCAGTTTGTGTTTAAAGGTTATTATGCGCCTAATTTCAATAGTTATTACTTGTTTATGTGTCCAATTTGAATAGTTTCTATCTGTTTATCTTCTTGTCCAAGTGTATTACTGTTAGGTCTATTTTCTAGAGGTCATTCATATTTAAAACAAAAAATGCTTAGGAGCTCATATTAAACATGACTGTTCGGAACTCTCGTGGAACTCTCTCTCTCACACTCTCTCTCTCTCTCTCCCTAATCACCCAGGTGCTCTCTCTCTCTGTCTCTCTCTCTCTCTCAAATTCAAAACGTTTTATTGGCATGACAATTCGTGAAGAAAGTGCTGCCATACAGTGTCTAGAACTCATCAAGACTAAATAACAGTCATAAAACAAAATCTGTGAATACATATAAAAAACATCTCTCTCTTTCCCTCTCTCTCTCTCCCCACCCAGTGCTCTCTCTCTCTCAATTCAATCTGAATTAGCTTTATTGGCATGACAAAAAAAACATTGTGTTGCCAAAGCTTACACATGTGGTATAATTGTACAGATTTAAATAATACAAATACTAATGAATGCTCTCTGTGTTCCTCTCTAATAATAATAATAATGAATGCTCTCTGTCTTCCTCTCTAATAATAATAATAATAATAATAATAATGAATGCTCTCTGTGTTCCTCTCTCTCTGTGTTGGTGTGTGATTGTGTGTGTGTGTCTGTGTCGGCATGTGTGTGTGTGTGACTGTGTCTGTGTCGGCGTGTGTGTGTGTGACTGTGTCGGCATGTGTGTGTCTGTGTCGGCATGTGTGTGTGTGTGTGACTGTGTCTGTGTCGGTGTGTGTGTGTGTGTGTGTGTGTGACTGTGTCTGTGTCGGCATGTGTGTGTGTGTGACTGTGACTGTGTCGGCGTGTGTGTGTGTGTGTGTGACTGTGTCGGCGTGTGTCTGTGTGTGAGTTTGATTGTTTATGTTTTGTTCTGTGTTACATGTGCTAAAATTTATCTTTACCTTCCTATTTCTCTCTCCATCTCTCTCTCTCTCCCTCTCCATCTCTCTCTCTCTTCATCTCTCTCTCTCTTCATTTGTCTCTCTCTCTCAGTGCCTGAGGTCCGTGGCTCGGAGAGCAAAATCTGTCAGTCGGTCACTTCTGGGGGATATCCAGAGGATCAGTCTCTCAGAGCTTCATACCTTCCTACTCAGGTGTGTGTGTGTGTGTGTGTGTGTTTGTGAGAGAGAAAGAGAGTGTGTGTGTGTGTGTGTGCGTGTATGTTTGTGTGGAATACCCTCAGGTTTACAGCCCTGGATTTGAAGAGGAAATTTCATTGTGCAGTGGGAAAATGAAAGGAAGTGTAAAGTTGTGTGTGTATGTGTGTGTGTGTGTGTGTGTGTATGTTTGTGTGGAATACCCTCAGGTTTACAGCCCTGGAGAGAAAGCGGACAGGTAATGGAGAGGGAGGGGTTTCACACCTGTTCAGGACGATCAACACCTGCAGGGAGCTCAGGTGAGTGGCTACTTTCGCAGGTGCCCACAGAGGAGATGTGCTAATGATAACGTGCTAATGCTATCCCTGTGCTAATGATAACATGCTAATGCTATCCCTGTGCTAATGCTAACCCTGTGCTAATGACAATGTGCTAATGCTATCCCTGTGCTAATGATAACATGGTAATGCTATCCCTGAGCTAATGATAACATGCTAATGTTATTCCTGTGCTTATGACAATATATAAATCCCATTCTCTCTTCCGCACTCACACACTTTGATGCACATTCCCGTGAACTTTGTGAGTGTTTGGGGCTGCCCCTTAGCTAATGATAACGGTGTTTGGGGCCCTGTGAGTGTTTGGGGCTGTCCCACTGCGGAACTGTGAAGGCTAACGTCCCACAACCGTCTCTGATAATATGCTAATGTGATCCCTGTACTAGTTCTGGCTTTGTGCCAGTAAAACTATTATAGTGCTATCTCTTTGCTAATGGTAATGTGCTAATGGTAATGTACTAATGATATCCCTGTGTCAATGCTATGATTGTGCTAATGGTAATGTGCTTATGATATCCCTGTGCGAATGTTGTTCCTGTGTTTATGGTAATATTCTAATGATAATGTACTAATGGTAATGAGCTAATGTTGTTCCTGTGCTAATGATAATGTGCTAATGCTATCCCTGCACAATATGCTAATGATAATGTGCTAATGCTATCCCTGCACGATGTGCTAATGATAATGTCATTCCTGTGTTTGCTGCAGACTGCTAGCAGTGCAGTGATAATTTCATTCCTGTGTTTGCTGCAGGCTGCTAGCAGTGCAATGCTAATTTCATTCCTGTGTTTGCTGCAGGCTGCTAGCAGTGCAGTGCTAATGTCATTCCTGTGTTTGCTGCAGGCTGCTAGCGGTGCAGTTAGCATCTGAGGCTCAGACTGATGCTGCTTCTCCTGCTGCTGTGAATCTCTTAGAGGAGCTGGAGGCACAAGCGACAAAACAACTGCTGCACACAGTCACACACAACACAGAGGTGGGACAACACACACACACATACTTTCACACACACACACACACACACACCCAGACTGAAGCACTCATGGAGTCGTGTGTGTCTCGCTACCTGTAACAGGTGTGTCTGCGGAGCTACTTCCGAGGGAACACACACCTGCAGCAACTGCTGAGTGAGCTGAAGAGCCAGCTCAAGAATCTGCCCACGGAGTGTGACACACACAAGGTGTGTATGCTGTATTTCACACACACACACACATACACACACACACACACACACACACACACACAACATATGTGCAAACACACACACATGCATGCATACACACAACATATGTGCACACACACACATGTGCGTGTGCGCGCGCACACACACACACATACATAGACAAAAAAATAAAAAATGTAGACACATACACACACATAGACAAAAAAATAAAAAATGTAGACACATACACACACACACACACACACACACACACACACACACACACACACACACACACACACACACATTCCTCCATGTTAAGCAGTGCCTGGGCTTAGGATGTTTGTGTTTTGATGTTTGTTGTGATGTTGTTTGTGTTTTGATGTTTGTTGTGCTGTTGTTTGTGATGTCTGCTCTTTCAGGTTGTCATGGATGCAGTCTACAGTCAGATTGCGTCACTGTACCTGCAGCAGCTGTTGCTTGGCAACCGCACTCACCTGGAGAAGAGGCATGGCGAAGTGGGTGTGGTCATTAGAGAGGATGCAGAAGAAATGCAGGAGGTCTTCTCTCAGCAGGTGTACACACACACGCACAACAGACACACACACACACACACACGCACAACAGACACACACACACACACACACACACACACACACACATGTACACACACACACGCACAACACACACACACACACACACACACATGCAGACATACACACACCTGTGAACGCGCACGCACACACACACACGCACAACAGACACACACACACATACACACCAGGGCCGTAGTCACCATAGACTTTGGGGAATATTCAGACGTGACCAAAATGCCCCCCCCCCCCCCCCCCCCCCCCCCCCCAATATTCGGACATAGAAAAATAAATAAAGAAAAAAACGCTATAGGCTTACAGGAAACCAACAAGTCCCACCATCTGAAATGCAATCAAAAGTAAATAACGCACAAATTAGTGACCTGTTGATGGGTTCAGAGAGAGTAGCCTACACTGTGAGTGGTTTGTCCTGGAGGTTTTGCGTTTATCGTTTGAGGCGTGCGCTATCAAAAGCTTCCTGCACCCTGCTGCGGAGCGGGCTGTCAACAATATCGCAAAAGATACCGGTACAAATCTCACAAAACTTGTTGGAAAGGTGTAGCACTGCCTAAGGAAACCCCATTCATTTGTGAAGCTGATCAGACTCAAAGGGAACTTGTTGGAAAGGTGTAGCACTGCCTAAGGAAACCCCATTCATTTGTGAAGCTGATCAGACTCAAAGGGAACTTGTTGGAAAGGTGTAGCCCTGTCTAAGGAAACCCCATTCATTTGTGAAGCTGATCAGACTCAAAGGGAACTTGTTGGGAAGGTGTAGCACTGTCTAAGGAAACCCCATTCATTTGTGAAGCTGATCAGACTCAAAGGGAACTTGTTGGAAAGGTGTAGCACTGCCTAAGGAAACCCCATTCATTTGTGAAGCTGATCAGACTCAAAGGGAACTTGGTGGAAAGGTGTAGCACTGTCTAAGGAAACCCCATTCATTTGTGAAGCTGATCAGACTCAAAGGGAACTTGTTGGAAAGGTGTAGCACTGTCTAAGGAAACCCCATTCATTTGTGAAGCTGATCAGACTCAAAGGGAACTTGTTGGAAAGGTGTAGCACTGTCTAAGGAAACCCCATTCATTTGTGAAGCTGATCAGACTCAAAGGGAACTTGTTGGAAAGGTGTAGCACTGTCTAAGGAAACCCCATTCATTTGTGAAGCTGATCAGACTCAAAGGGAACTTGTTGGAAAGGTGTAGCACTGTCTAAGGAAACCCCATTCATTTGTGAAGCTGATCAGACTCAAAGGGAACTTGTTGGAAAGGTGTAGCACTGTCTAAGGAAACCCCATTCATTTGTGAAGCTGATCAGACTCAAAGGGAACTTGTTGGAAAGGTGTAGCACTGTCTAAGGAAACCCCATTCATTTGTGAAGCTGATCAGACTCAAAGGGAACTTGTTGGAAAGGTGTAGCACTGTCTAAGGAAACCCCATTCATTTGTGAAGCTGATCAGACTCAAAGGGAACTTGTTGGGAAGGTGTAGCACTGTCTAAGGAAACCCCATTCATTTGTGAAGCTGATCAGACTCAAAGGGAACTTGTTGGAAAGGTGTAGCACTGTCTAAGGAAACCCCATTCATTTGTGAAGCTGATCAGACTCAAAGGGAACTTGTTGGAAAGGTGTAGCACTGTCTAAGGAAACCCCATTCATTTGTGAAGCTGATCAGACTCAAAGGGAACTTGTTGGAAAGGTGTAGCACTGTCTAAGGAAACCCCATTCATTTGTGAAGCTGATCAGACTCAAAGGGAACTTGTTGGAAAGGTGTAGCACTGTCTAAGGAAACCCCATTCATTTGTGAAGCTGATCAGACTCAAAGGGAACTTGTTGGGAAGGTGTAGCACTGTCTAAGGAAACCCCATTCATTTGTGAAGCTGATCAGACTCAAAGGGAACTTGTTGGAAAGGTGTAGCACTGTCTAAGGAAACCCCATTCATTTGTGAAGCTGATCAGACTCAAAGGGAACTTGTTGGAAAGGTGTAGCACTGTCTAAGGAAACCCCATTCATTTGTGAAGCTGATCAGACTCAAAGGGAACTTGTTGGAAAGGTGTAGCACTGTCTACGGAAACCCCATTCATTTGTGAAGCTGATCAGACTCAAAGGGAACTTGTTGGAAAGGTGTAGCACTGTCTACGGAAACCCCATTCATTTGTGAAGCTGATCAGACTCAAAGGGAACTTGTTGGAAAGGTGTAGCACTGTCTAAGGAAACCCCATTCATTTGTGAAGCTGATCAGACTCAAAGGGAACTTGTTGGAAAGGTGTAGCACTGTCTAAGGAAACCCCATTCATTTGTGAAGCTGATCAGACTCAAAGGGAACTTGTTGGAAAGGTGTAGCACTGTCTAAGGAAACCCCATTCATTTGTGAAGCTGATCAGACTCAAAGGAAACTTTGAAGCAATTCCATATTGTAGCCTATTTTCTCGCAATGATAGCGAAAGTGAAAAAGCGAAAGTGTCCTTTCATTTGAATTTGTGCATGCCTGTGTCATTCATTTCTTTCACATGTCTTACAACGTAAATAATGCATTCATATGCTAGTAGTAATGTCAGAAATGAACCGGTTTATAAGCCTCTTAGAAATGGCTGTTGCATCTTGCATGTTACATTTAGATTCGTGCTCAATCGTGCATCCACACAGGCAAAACGTAGCACTCAAATGTGGCGACGGCACAAAAGTTGAAAAAACTTTTACAATGGCGGTGATAGCCTACAGTTAATGTGAATCGCGGACAATAACCAAAGAAAGGAATTTCCACCTCCAGTCACCAAATAAAGGCTGTGTTTCTACATGTTAACACAAAACGTCATTTCTGTCAGAAACCAGCCTATAATGCATAACTTGAGGTGAGTCAGACAGAAGAGGGACCTGACTTAGTAGGCTAGCCTATCTTGAATCCCATCCCTTTCAAACTACCTTACTGTAAAATTGTGTGATTAGCTGCCAGAATAATAAAATCAAAATACAAAATATTATTGGGCTATAGGTCCAAACCTATGAGTAAGCATTCAGTGTAATATAGAGGTTATCAAATATACTCTAGTTTGTATTTTCTTTGAAAATATACATTTTGGAGACAAATGGAGTCATACCACAGGTCTATGTCCAGGGATGGATTATTGAATGGACCTACTGGGCCCAAGAGCTCAGGGGGCCCTGAAGCCTAAGACTGTGTGAAGTTGCTTCTCCGCCCTTCTCTTCTATTTCCACAAAACTCACAAGTCGTCATATTATAAAGGGTCTTTTTTTTAAGTCTTCCGGGGAAGTATGCCCCCAGGCCCCCTATCTTAACTGGGGAGGGTTTTTTTGCATCTATGCCCAGAGGTTCATAATCCATCCGTGCCTATGTCCGTCAAAAGTTTGGTATATCCTAATTGACTGACTTAACTAATGACTTGTTTGTGATTTTAATCATATTTTTGCATGGCAGGAAATGTGAATTGAAATTCTGTTATTGAAATTCACACCGCACCAGATTTGGGATTTGGTCCCCCCCAATGTTGACATCATGGCTACGGCCTTGATACACACACACACACACACACACCCTTAACATGAAGGCTTTCATGTACATACCTCAACATAAAGGCTTTTAAACAAAATGTCCAAAGTCATGGATGGTGCTGTTATGTGTGTGTGTGTGTGTGTGCTGTGACACGAGAACAGTTTATCCTGAAGAAGGCAGAGAGTGAAGGAATCAAATATCAAGCTCCTGATAGGCTAAAATAAATCAATTCATGCAGCCCAATGTTTCGCAGGTGCACATTCACAAATCACAAATGAAGAGAAGAGGTGAACAGTCAGTATTAAGTGATGATGGTTGCAGTTGTACTGTAGTACTCACAGGAATTTAAAACTAAACACCTCTGCTCTTGTGTGTGTGTGTATGTGTGTACATGTGTGTGTGTGTGTGTGTGTGTGTGTGTGTGTGCATGCGTGTGTGTGTGTGTGTGTGTGTGTAGAATGTGAATGTGGAGAAGAAGAATGAGCTCCTGCTGAAGGTTGCTGACATTGTGAGCTGTGAGGATGTCGACGCTCTGAAGATCTCCTGCCTGCAACTCAGCACAGACTACCCTGACGTCAGGTACACACACACACACACACACATATATATATATAGATATACACACACACACATATATATATAGATATAAACACACACACACACACATACACACACACACACATATATATAGATATATACACACACACACACACACACACACATATATAGATACACACACACATATATATATAAATATACAAATACACACACAGGTAAACACTACTCATCTCTCCAGCATGGAAAACCAGTTTAAGATTTTGATAATGTTAATGTGTGTGTGTGTGTTTGCCTGTACAGCATGAAGCAGCTGAAGAAACTGCTCCGTTGGAGAGGGGGGTTGTCACGACAACAGGTGAAGGCTGTCATGGAGATTAGAATGATGGAGTCACCAAGGCAACAACCCTGGACCTGCTGCTGTTGGTGTCGCTGAGTCGGGCTTTGTGGATGCCATGGTAACCAATATAAACACCAAGAGGAGCCACCAGAGTTACACACACACACACACAAACACACACACACACACGCAATACCACACACAGTGAAGTCCCAACTGTCTGTTTACATGTCGATTGCTACATTCCCTAGAACAATTATTTATATTTTGAAATAAAAGAAAAACTGAAAATGGCTTTTTGATGATTTCATTCTCTCTCACACACACACACACACACACATTTACATGTATTAATTTGGGGACTAGGAACCGAGGTTCCACCAAAGACAGTAAAGTGGATTTGAGGGGTCTCACAGTCAGACTGCTTCCGTGTGAGCAGGAGAGATAAACTAGAGCCCAGACTCAGCTGTGTAGCACAGTACTCACCAGTGCTGCCAGATGTATGATAATTATCTTATTTGTACGATAATTTTGAACTCTGTACGATGTGCGACCTCTGTACGATCGATAATTATCGTATTTGTACGATCATTTTGACCTGTGTACGATGTACGATCGATAATTATCGTATTTGTACGATCATTTTGACCTCTGTACGATGTACGATCGATACTTATCGTATTTGTACGATCACTTTGACAATTTTGTCCCATAATGTACGATAATTTTTTCAGAGTTTTCAGTCGTTCGTCCAAACACACATCCGCTTCTCTCTCTGACCCCGAATCGATTCACAGGCTCGCCTGCCTGCACGCAAGTAGGCTACGTATACACCAGGTACATACACACACAGGCACCACACGGTGTCGGCCGCACGTCTACACTACACTATACTATTTGCTACACTACAGTTTTGCCGAAGAAGACAGTTCAGTTTAGATCAGTTTAACAAAACGAAGCAGTAAAGTGCTAAAAAAAATGAGTTCAGAAAGGGAAGGTGAGGACCGTGGAGGGGACGAAGAGGAGGGCTGAAGAGCAGTGGAAAAGTAGCATAGGCTGGTGGGCTGGTTTGGCAACTACCTCACGGATAGGACTCAAGCTACGCAAGTTGCAGGCCTGACGTCAAAATATGCATCAATCTGTAAAGGGGTCCCCCAGGGCTCTGTTCTGGGCCCACTTTTATTCACTATTTATATAAACTGTCTGGGGGAGAATGTGCAACATACATTTTTCCATTTTTATGCAGACGACACTGTTATTTATTGTTGTGCTGCTACCATAAGGAAGGCATTTGAGCTTTTGCAAACTGCTTTGCACAGAGTGCAAGCACAGCTTTATCAATTAAAGCTTGTGCTTAATGCTGAGAAGACCAAAGTAATGGTATTTTCAAACTCAAGGAAGAATGAGTTAGACCTGAATATTGTTACCAATCAGGGTAAAACAATTGAGATAGTTTCATATTATAAATACTTAGGATTTTTAATTGATGACCACTTTTCTTTTAAGCTTCATATACAGAACTTAGTGAAAAAGTTGAAATTGAAGCCAGGTTTTTTCTTTAGGAACAAATCTTGTTTTACTTTTTCTGCCAGAAAAAGGCTTGTCGATGCCACATTTCTTCCTATTATTGATTATGGTGATCTGTTGTACATGAATGCCCCATCAAAGTGTCTTCAGATGTTGGATGCTGTGCATCATGGAGCTTTAAGGTTCATTTCAAATTGCAGACCCCTCACTCATCATTGTACACTTTACTCCACAGTGAATTTGCCCTCTCTGTCAAATCGCCGACTTACTCACCTCTATATCTTCATATATAAGGGCATTATAGGCAGGCTTCCATGTTACATATCTGAATGTCTTTCTTTTACACAGAGTACTTATGCCTTAAGTCAAGCTTAAGGCATAAGTACTCAAGGCATAAGTCCTCAAGCACGGACAGAGTTGTTCAAGAAGGCTTTCATGTTTGCTGCACCTTCTGCTTGGAATGAACTACAGAAAACACTCAAACTACAGTGTCTAATTTCCTTAAATGATTTTAAAGGTGTTGTTAAAGCCATAGAACATGAGTCCATCCAGTGCAAATGTTTTAATTAATGGCACTTTTATTTAATCTGGAATGCACTTGAGTTGTCTTTGCCTCTTTTGTGTTTGTTTTGTGATTGTGATGTGTAACTATTTGTTCTGCTATCTTGGCCAGGTCTCTCTTGAATAAGAGATTTTATATCTCAATGAGACTAACCTGGTTAAATAAAGGTTATAATAATAATAATAATAATCGGGCATCCTATTCAGCAGAAATGCGTGTGCACAAGGCTTCACGACACCAATTATGTTCCAGCGGCGAGTTCACAACACATGATTGGCACGATGTCTTCACAACACACCATACGATTGGCTCAATGTATTCACATGTCAACGTTTTGCCGAGGAAGGGGTGGGATATGTGTAGACAACGGCCATATTGGCGTTACAAACTAGCCCCATGTATTTCTATGGAGGATTTTTTGAGTGCTGTGTCTCCTCATTAGAAAGTCTCTGATTTAATTATGGTCAAGTTCAAAATGTGGACTGTCGGCATATCTTTTGCACTTTGGCAAAAAAAGTTAACTTCCTCCAGTTAGTGTGAGTGTATTACACAGCTTTTTTAAATTGGCTGTAAAATTATTTGGAAAATAAAATTGTTGGAAAATAGCTTTAGCCTATTTTATGCGTTTGGTTCGTGTACGATAATATTTTTCAAAAAATGCTAATTTTGAGGTTTTGGTACGATACTTCGACATTTCTAATCTGGAAACACTGGTACTCACCATTGGGACAGGCTCTCCAAGCAGCCAATCAAAAACACTGGCATATGTAGCCCTACACACACATGCATTACACCACACACACACACTCACATGCATTATATCACACACACACTCACATGCATTACATCACACACACACACACTCACATGCTTTACATCACACACACACGCATACACATTTGAATTCTTTATTTGGATTAGAAGATAAGCATACACACACACACACACACACACACATGCTTTACATCACACACACATATATATATACACACACACACACATATACACACACACACTACAGATGTGGGCACTGTACTCAGTGGGAACTACAGATGTGGGCACTGTACTCAGTGGGCACTACAGATGTGGGCTCTGTACTCAGTGCAGTTTTACACACAAGACCAAGACTTTTGGTCTTTGGTCTCTTAAAACAGATGTGTTGTCCCTATCTGGACACAGAGATGCTATGCTACTGTTCTGTGTTGTGTGATGTGGTCTATCGTGTGTGATGTGTGTGTGTGTGTGTGTGTGTGGTCTATGTGTGTGATGTGTGTATGTGTGATGTGTGTGTGGTCTATCATGTGTGATGTGTGTGTGGTCTATCATGTGTGATGTGTGTGTGTGTGTGTGTGTGGTCTATCATGTGTGGTGTGTGGTCTATGTGTGTGTGTGTATATGTTTGTGTGTGTGTGATGTGTGGTCACACACACACTACAAACACTTTCCCTCACATATACATACACAAACACACTACACACACACACACAACACACATACACAAATTCATACCACTTTCTCTCTCTCTCTGGAGGCTTGTCTGCTCTAAATATAAATGCATAATGTAGGGGAGGGGCTTCAAATTGCATGGGAGGGGCTTCATAGCACAGGGGAGGGGCTTCATACTGTAGGGGAGGGGTTTCAGACACAGAAACAGGTCAAATAGCTTAACTCATTGAGTGCCAAAAACTAATATTACGTTTTTCCTTCCCATGCGTTGAGTGCCAAAAACGTAATATTAAGTTTTTAGCTTTTTTTTAAATTACGAAACTAGACACTCTAACACACCTTATATGTGATTTTGGGAACTCTGTGATGAATGGAAATTAAATATATGACGATTGAAAACTCATGAAAACGCACAATCTGGACTAGTGGTGCAACGGATCATCATTGATCCGTGATCCGTTCGGATCAATTATTTCGGTTCGGCACACACATGATCCGCGGATTGATTTCTGAAAAAACAATTGTGCGCATGTTCAGTCCACACACAGCGCGGTCATGGCGAGTGGAGGAATGGAGGAGCTTGAACGCCCCGCGTCATTTAAATCCCCTGTTTGGGAGCATTTTGGTTTCCCTGTCAAAGTTAATGATGAAGGAAAGAGGTTAGTGGATAGAACCGTGACGGTGTGTAGGCACTGTGGCACAAGAAAGCCATACAACAGTGGAAACACATCTGCCATGGCCCCGCATTTGCAGCGACATCACCCCGGTGTTTCACTGACAGGAGTGAAACCGAAAGCGGCTCAACAACCGCTTATCACCGCGGCATTTAAACAGCCCCTTCCTGCACAATCCGACCGGGCTAAAGCTATCACAAACGCTATCGGTGTGTTTATAGGTGCAGACATGAGGCCATATTCAGTTGTGCAAAACGATTGTTAATAAACAAAAAGACACAACTTATGTTTATTTGGCGATTTTTTCTTTTTTGCTGATCCGAAAAATGATCCGATCCGTGACTCTGATCCGAGGAACAATCCGAACCGTGAGTTTTTTGATCCGTTGCACCCCTAATCTGGACATTTAAACTTAAAACTCTGCTTTTGATGGTTGCCGCTTTGGGTTGAATCAGTGACACATGCACGTCAGGTTAAAACCAGGCCATTTTCGTGGGTTTATCACTAGGTGGCAGTCTCGCCAGGTCTCGCTAGGTCACTTCCCGGAAACTTTACAGGCAACACTTTATATTTCATCAAAGATGCTACATCTCCATTTCTAGAAATAAAACAGGGATTTTGATGAAAACTAGCCACTGTTTAGCTTGGGATTTCTTAGGAACAGAGGCATGTAGAAATAAACGGTTTGTACCCACTGAGAGCTTAAAGTCTCACCTTTCAAACAAGCCATAGTATGTGTCCATAGCTATAACATACGCTGTGGCTCTACAAAAATCATCAACAATGATCAAGATTGCTGGCACTCTGGGCCAAAGCTTCCGAAAACAGCGCGGCATTCAATGAGTTAAGTAGCCACCACACACATGACAAGACCCCAGACTGGACTCGATTGCCAGCACGCTCAACTGCCGTTCGTAGGTGCTGCTGTTCGCGGGTTCGCAGGTGTGTGTAGGGCTGAACCGCGGGGTTCAACACAACGTAGGTTACACACACCTAATGCTCGGAGACTAAAATTTCAAAGTTGGAATGAAATCATGGGAGTTTTACTGAAATATGGTGCGCTCCCGTTATATAGATTGTGTAATGTAAAGTGGCAATCCTAGTGGTTTTACAGTAAGTCTGAAATCAAATGTGTTCAATATTATCACAAGTCTTTAAGTCTTTTAGTCTTGGCTCATACTAATAGTGATCATATGAAACCAGTAGTGAGCATGCTAATATAAAACCAGTAGTGAGCATGCTAATAGTGCTCATATAAAACCAGTAGTGAGCATGCTCATATAAAACCAGTAGTGAGCATGCTAATAGTGCTCATATAAAACCAGTAGTGAGCATGCTCATATAAAACCAGTAGTGAGCATGCTAATATAAAACCAGTAGTGAGCATGCTAATATAAAACCAGTAGTGAGCATGCTAATAGTGCTCATATAAAACCAGTAGTGAGCTCTCTCCAGCACTGAGAGCCAGGGCTCCTCGTGCAACATCAGTATGTGGCCACCGAATGCACATCTGGAAGAATGGTCAAACATTCCTATAAACACACACCTAAACCTTGTGGACAGCCTTCCCAGAGGAGTTGAAGCTGCTATAGCTGTGAACTAAAATCAGCACCTAAATCTAGAATCACTTCCATCTTTCAGTACTTTTAAAAATCTTTTAAAGTCAACTCTGACAACTCTGTATAGTGTATGTACAGAGATGTGTGGTGTAGTATGTAACCATTGTCCTGTCTTTTATGTATATATATATATATATATATATATATATATATATAATTTTATTTTTTTGTAACTTTTTGCCGCCAGTTACTGTAACTCAATGGGACTTTTCCTGGTTAAATAAAGATTAAATAAAATAAAAAGCACCTTTGGTAAAGTTGACTAAAAATCCAACCTTGATAGGAATTTATTCTGAGAAAAAGGACAATCTCATGTAGAAATAAATATTTTAACAAAAACAAAATGCTGCCAATAATTCCGGAGGGTATTGTGCAGACTGAAGCATCATAGTGCAACAATTCATATTTGGAACTTACATAGTCCAATGCATCGTTACACTACGTTAGTGTTTCCCAAAACCATAGTAGCAACGAACGTTCGCAACCACTATCGTAAAGTTGTGTAGTTACAACTACACCTCTCGACCTGTGGTAGAATGCTAGTAGAAGCATAGTTCCAGGGATCTTCATGTCAAAGACGTCACTGATGCCAGTTATTTGTTTGCAAATTAATAATTATAAATATATTTAGGTTTCTAATTGATATTAAAATGCCCAAGGCAGAAAATACATAAATTAAAAGTCAATTTGCAGCCATGTGCACGTAAATAAAAGTCACACACCTGCAGATAATAATAAGGTGGTGCGCACTTTTTGACGAGTCAGCTGAGAATATGTAGCCTTTGATTTTCATGGAGGGGGGGGGGGGGGGGGGGGGGTCCTTGTTAGTTTACGCAAACCAAGCCAAGAAGGCTGATTCTGATTTTGATAATATGATCTGCACAAAAGATAAACTTAGGTAAACAACGATGTCAATATTGTTGTCAAAATCTTAACCCAGATTCGAACTCTTGGACAGGGGACTGATAACTGCTGTGCAACGGCGGCTGTCATCTGCCGACCTTAACGCAATGCGCCACAGAAGTATGTGCAGGTGCCCGTTCACGTGCTGCTAAACGTCATTAACCACCTTAGTCCAGACTACTGAAGTTTGGAAACTATCATGGTCCAAACTTACAGTACTATGTAAGTACGACAGTTTTGGGAAACAGTCGTAACTTACATGTTGGTTAGTTGAATGATGCATCCTGTTAGTAAAAAGCTAACCTCCGTAGTTGTACGGGAAACGCACCCCAGATCAGCTTGTAGGCCATTAGCAATCTGTTTATTTTATTTTATGAAGCCTACACAGTAGATCACATGCCACATTCTCACTTTCAATAGACAGATGCAATAGCCATTGGTTGAGTATAAAGCAATTAAGATAGTACCCTATACAAAAAGTACTTCATACTATCATAAAAATTTGTTAAAACGAATAGCATTTTGTAACTTGACAAAACACTGGATTAAATATCGTAGGCACAGGAGAAAACTTGTACATCCATTGGCCCGTGGGGAGATCACATGCCAGTTGCCTCTCCCTTCAAAGTCAAAGTCAAAGTCAAAGTCAGCTTTATTGTCAATTTCTTCACATGTTCCAGACATACAAAGAGATCGAAATGACGTTTCTCACTATCCCACGGTGAAGACAAGACATATTTTTCCAATTTAAGTCCACAGACAAACATAACATTCAAGTAAACAAAAAAGTAAGTAACTAAGTAAATAAGAGGGCACATATAATAATGAAAAAATAAGAGCAGCAAAATTTGGTTGAAATTGTGCATAGACAGTCAATAAAATACTAGTGCAAAGTCAGGCCAATAAAAAGGCTTGGGTAGTTCTGTTTGACCAAAGTAATAAAGAAAGTGGCATAGTGGTGCAAGTTATGTAAGAGCAGCAGAAGTGTTGTGTTTTCAGGACAACAACACCAAGTTGTAAAGTGTACAAGTGTGCAAGTGGAGTAGTGCAGGCGGCCATTGTGGGTCCAATGTCCAATGTCCAGGATGTTATGTAGCTGAGGGTGGAGGGGGGAGAGGAGGGAGAGAGTTCAGCATCCTTACAGCTTGGTGTATGAAGCTGTTGGTGAGTCTGGTAGTGCGGGAGCGCAGGCTTCTGTACCTCTTCCCAGAGGGCAGTAGATCAAACAGATTGTGAGCAGGGTGACTTGCATCATTCACAATTTTGGTCGCCTTGCGGGTGAGGTGGGTGGTGTAAATGTCCTTCAGGGAGGGGAGTGAAGCACCAATGATCCTTCCAGCTGTGTTCACTATGCGCTGCAGGGCTTTCCTGTTGTATTCAGTGCAGCTTCCGCCCCACACAGTGATACAGCTGGAGAGGATGCTCTCAATGGTGCCTCGGTAGAATGTGGTCATGATGGCTGGTGGAGCACTTGCTCGCCTGAGTTTCCGCAGGAAGTACAGGCGGCGCTGAGCTCTCTTCGCCAGTGATGCAGTGTTGGTGGTCCAGGAGAGGTCTTCACTGATGTGCACCCCCAGGAATTTGGTGCTGCTCGCTCTCTCCACCACAGCACCGTCGATGGTCAGTGGCAGGTGTTGGGTGTGACCTCTCCGGAAGTCAACAACAATCTCTTTGGTCTTGCTGACGTTCAGCAGGAGGTTGTTGTCCCTGCACCACATGGTCAGATGGTCGACCTCCAACCTGTATTGAGTCTCGTCGCCCTTGGTGATGAGACCCACCAGAGTTGTGTCGTCAGCAAATTTCACTATGTGATTGTTGCTGTAGGTTGCAGTGCAGTCATGCGTCAGCAGGGTGAAGAGCAGCGGACTGAGCACGCAGCCTTGGGGGGCCCCTGTGCTCAGTGTGATGCTGCTTGAGGTATTGTTGCCAACACGTACTACTTGGGGCCTCTGACAGAGGAAGTCCAGTAGCCAGTTGCAGAGGTAGGTACTGAGTCCCAGTTTGTCAAGTTTGCAGATGAGTTGTTGTGGTATTATGGTGTTGAATGCAGAACTGAAGTCTATAAACAGCAATCTCACATATGAGTCTCTTTTTTCCAGGTGGGTGAGGGCTGGGTGGAGGGCAGAGCAGATTGCATCCTCTGTAGACCGCTTGGCTCAGTATGCAAACTGGAAGGGGTCCAGGGTGGGGGGGAGAATGGCTTTGATATGTGACATGACAAGCCGCTCAAAGCACTTCATGATGATGGGTGTCAGTGCCACAGGGCGGTAGTCATTGAAGCAGGATGGAGCAGTTTTCTTCGGCACAGGTATGATGGTGGCAGCTTTGAAACATGATGGGACGATGGCTTGCTTCAGGGAAGTGTTAAAGATGTCTGTGAAGACATCCTTAAGCTCCCCTGCGCAGTCCTTCAGCGCACGACCTGGGATGTTGTCTGGACCTGTTGCCTTACGGGTGTTGATAGCAGCAAGTGTCCTCTTCACGCTGTCGGCAGAGAGGCACAGGGGCTGCTCATGTAGAGGGGGATGGGTCTTCTGTGGGCAGGTGCTGTTTTGTGCTTCAAAGCGAGCAAAGAAGCGGTTCAGGTTGTTGAGCAGAGGGATGTTGCTCTCACAGCTCTGTGGCGCGGGCTTGTAGTCCGTGAGGGCCTGAATGCCCTGCCATAGGCTTTGTGCGTTCCTGCTGTCTTTGAAGTGGGTGGTTATCTTGTGAGTGTATTCCTTTTTTGCTTCCTTGATGCCACGGGACAGGTTGGCTCTCGCTGTTTTCATGCCAGCTTCATCCCCAGCTCTGTAGGCTTTGTTCAGTGCTATGACTCGTTCGGCTGTGAGCTTGTTTCGCCAAAAAAACTCTATTGCAGATATCAATGCGTCTTTGTTCATGGGTTTGGCCTCACAGCAGTGGCTTAGACAACTATGACCCACATTTTGGTTTCGTAATTTGCCCTACTTATTGACTGCAATGTAGTCAATTGACTGCTCCGACAGGTTATTTTTATTTTTCTGTACAATAAACAAATACATCTGCTTTATGCCGCAGAATTACGCACTTGGCCAGCCTATAGAACGGGCACATTTTGGAGAGAATAGAGAATGTACGCACGCAACAATCTGTAGGCTATTTGTGGCTGGTTACCAGCAAACAATGTTTAATGCATTAACTCAAGACGTCAAACATTTTCTAAACAATACAAACAGAAATGATGCAGCAGGTAGCAAATGTAGAAGAGTAATTTCCAGTGGAAGAACAAAATGCTGAATGAAGCCCAAAGATATGAAGGCATATCTGGCAAGTTGTTATTTTTTGAAGACGTAAATGGTTGGGCTATAGGCCTAGTTTGCAAGAAGGAGAAATAAAGCGTGAGCATGCCACACTATCCACAGCTGTGGTAGCGGGGGGTAGGAGGATTACTGTTAGCGCAGGATTTATATAAAATTCTTCAACAGAAGGCCTGCCTCGAATGCAGGCTTGCCCAAAAAAAAGGCCCGTGGTTTGCGCAGCCTACAGTAAGTAGGTCTTAGTGAGTTAGGAGTCCTCTAGGCTTCTTTTAAGCTGTCTCAGAGGTGGAAAGTTGCGTTCGTTGGGGGCAGGGCCGGATTAACAATTCATAGACCCTTGGGAACAAATGTCTGATGGCCCCCCCTGCCCTCCAGCCAACGTGAATCGGGCGATCAGTTAATAGGCCTATATCGTGAAGATTTGTATTGCCATTTAAGGCACGAGCGCATCTGTGAGGCCAAGCCTCACCAAGTAGCCCGTTTGTTTACAACTAACATTACATTTAATTAAACTGCTTATAGGCTATGCCGAAATAGTTTCAACATTTTGAATATCAGTGTCGGGTGAATTAGGAAATGCCTTATGGCTGAAAGCTGCTTGGGATCCCCCCTGTCAAGCAATAACCATACAAAAAGTTAAAAACACGTCACTGACATAATGCGCAAATAATATAGCCTAGATATTCCAATATATTCGAATACATGTGTTTATTTTAGAGGGGATATTCGAACGTCATTTTTGAGCAATTTTGACAGCCCTAGTCCACTGTAGGCTACGCATATCATCTATTAACACCTTCCACTTAACCCCGGTGAGTGGGGGTCGCTATAATGCGTGTGAAATAGCACCATTGAGTAGCCTATGCGAAAAAGCCTTAAAATCGTTCCGGTGTGCCTTATGGTTTCTCCACCTACTGGTTTCCTTGCGCGTGCATGCGCTGCAGCAGTTGTCAGACATTCACAAACAAGTTGTTTTAGGCGGTTTGAAGTCGCTTTTCATATGCCATGAGCGCTCGGCTACATTACAGCCACTCAGACAAAAGACATGTAAAAAAACTAGAAAAGCATTTCCTGAAGGAAATAGAGTGCATGAAAATGCAAAAATATGATGTAAAATATCATACAGAGTAAAAACAAACTATATTGGTTGCTAGGTAGATGAGGTTTAATATAGTTGGAATGACTGAACAGTTAAATAGGTGGATAGTTTAAATGGTTAAATTATTTAGGTAGATAGTTGATGATAACTGACAGTTGGAATGACTAATGTTTGCTAGCAGTTATGCTAACTATGTTGACAAAGATAATAATGCTAACCAAGTTACTTAACTTTAAGTTAATTTAGCTAATGTTTTCTAGCAGTTTTTTTTTAAAATGTTAATAATGCTAATGCTGTTAACTATGTTAATAATCCTAACTATGTGACTTAGCTAATAATTTATAGCAGTTATGCTAAAATACTAAGAATGCTACCATGCTAACCATGTGACTTAGCTAACTTAGCTATTAATTTTAGCAGTTATGCTAACCATGTTACTTAGCTAACTTAGCTAATGTCTTCTAATAGTTTTGTCAAAAATGATAACTATGCTAACAATGCTAACTAGCATGCTAACCATGTGACTTAGCTAACTTAGCTTATCATTTTTAGTAGTTATGCTAACTATCATGCTAACAATGCTAAAATGTTAACTATGCTAACCTATGTTACAAAGTTTGAACGAAGTTTCTAAGTTAAACTGTTCAAGAGAAATTGCGTACGGAAAAAGTGGTAAGCGGAAGAAGAAGTTGTTGTTGTTGCCTAGGAAGAACAGTACAACGCATTTTCATGCACTGTAATAACGTAGGCAACACCCAGGTAACATGTTGTCCAGGCTATCTGAAACAAGGGGTTGCCTCTCATCTACAACAACTGGTTACCTTGGGCTGCTACAGTCGTCAGTGCACTGTGCACAGTAGGCCTATGCTACTCTTTGTGGTTGATCAACTAAAAATAAAAGATGTATTTGGTGATGACGTTATTGTAGGCCTAGTAGACCTAAATTCTGAGAAATTAAATGGTACGAGAAACAATCTACATAGCGCACCAGACCGCGATGTCTTCAAGGGTTGAATGAAGGGAGTTTGCAAAAATTAGTGTATTTTTCAAGTCAATAAACATTCTTAATTTTCGAATGTCTTTGTCAGGGAACATCTGACTTTTAAAAACCATAGGCCTGGTAGTCGCTCAGACAAGGAGTTATAAGATAAAGGCAATACCATTTGTGTCACCTAATGCAGTTCAGTGAATTAGCAAGATACCACCAGAAGCCAACAATCATAAAGCACAGTGCCCGCGCGCGCTCTCTCCCCTGCGCATAAAGCTGTCTGCGTGTTGTAGGCTAGATTTGCGTGAGTTCTTTCTATCTGCTTTACTTTTGTGAGTTGCGACCACCTAGGCTATGTTATAGACGTTCTATGAGGTACCAGTGTTTAGCTGTGTCACAAAACAAAGCTTTGTCAGACTACTTTTAAAATGATATTCACGGGTATATACATTTTAAACATTCAGGGCTGAAGACCCGACAAAGCCTTGCATTAATTCTTCAGGTGGAAAGTGTCAGGAATTTTCATACGAGAGACGCTCATTGGTGGTTAGTATATGGAGTAGGGAATTGACAGCAACATATCCAATCACATTATGAGAGATGCTGAATTTAACATAAACTGCGATGTTTGATTTTAAATGAATGTAAATTTAGCCGGGACTGTAAGCTGGCACACGTGGGTGCTCGATGTTTTCAGTGGGTGCCCGAGAGACGGAGCATCCACGGTATCGGCGCCTATGACAAGCGTATCTCACGGTCGCATCCATTACAAACAAACATGCAATGTGAACGTCTGGGATTGGGGAGAGCACTAAATGCTCTTCGGAATAAGCACGAAGTCAAGCCTTTAAATGAAAAACACTCTTCAATAATCAAAAAAATAAACGCTAATGAAGTAAACTTGTGACCATCAAAAATCATTTATCGCCTGTAACTCTGTGATAACAGGACGTAACAGGAAGGCATTTGGCTGAGCAACGGAGGTTAATATGCTCTATTTTGTCCAAATGATGTCTGTCTATCATCGTTGCACTCGGAGAAAACCAGAATGTTTAATTTGTCCTGCGTTTCTTCTACGGCTGCAAACGGGATTCACTCGCCGTTAACCAAATATTTCTAGGGCAGGGCAGGCATATTTCTGGCTATTAAATTATTTCTAAACCAGTCTGCTAAAGTCTGTAGTGAAGTCTGTGTAGGGTTTTCCAGCTCCATTTCTTTTTACGAGACACCCTGCTCACTTGAGACCTCTGCCGGTTGTTGCAGCGTTGTTGCAGCGTCACTGGGAAAATACAAATTAAAGTCTCGTGATGCCGCGTGATCCCGCGCGCAGACCGCGAGGGAAGCTGGCCAAGTCGAAGCACTGTCCACTGTATATACTTATACTTACTTATACCACACACACACGCACACAACATATGTGCACACACACACACAACACATATACACACACACACACACAAACACATGCACACACACACACACACACACTGTCTCACACACACACACACACACGCATACACACAACATATGAATTGATGGTCATATTCAAATGTGCAGTGGTCTCTTAATTTATTCCAGAGCTGTACACACAGCATGCACACACACACACACACACACACACAAGCCTCCATGTTAATATGTTTGTGTTTTGATGTTTGCTGTGCTGTTGTTTGTGATGTCTGCTCTTTCAGGTTGTCATGGACGCAGTCTACAGTCAGATTGTGTCACTGTACCTGCAGCAGCTGTTGCTTAGCAACCGCACTGACCTGGAGAAGATGTGGTCTGAAGTGGGTGTGGTCATTAGAGAGGATGCAGAAGAAATGCAGGAGGTCTTCTCTCAGCAGGTGTACACACACGCACAACAGACACACACACACATGTACACACACGCACAACAGACACCATCCATCCATCATATGCCATAGTGTCATAAAAGTGGTATGGCTTCTTCATATGCCAAAGTGTCTTGCCATAAAAGTGGGGTATCTCCTTCATATGCCAAAATGTCTTGCCATAAAGGTGGTGTGGCTCCTTCATATGCCATAGTGTCATAAAGGTGGTGTGGCTCATTCATATGCCATAATGTCTTGCCATAAAGGTGGGGTGGCTCCTTTAAGACACACTCTGTTCGTATGAGTTCTGGAGCATCTTATAATCCAACCTGATCTAAAGGTCTGGAACTGAAGCAGGAAAGACGGATATAACCCTTATATGGCCTATATCTAGATTTCTCTACTGAGACGTCCCCCACGAAGTGTAATAATACATAATGCTAGTTATTGTAGGTCATATGTAATAATAATATGTATACTGTATATAATAAATAATGGTAGTTATTGTAGGTCATATGTAATAATAATATGTATACTGTATATAATAAATAATGGTAGTTATTGTAGGTCATATGTAATAATAATATGTATACTGTATATAATAATATGTAATAATAAATAATGGTAGTCATTGTAGGTCATATGTAATAATAATATGTATACTGTATATAATAAATAATGGTAGTTATTGTAGGTCATATGTAATAATAATATGTATACTGTATATAATAATATGTAATAATAAATAATGGTAGTTATTGTAGGTCATATGTAATAATAATATGTATACTGTATATAATAATATGTAATAATAAATAATGTTATTGTAGATCTTTAACTGGCAGTGACTGTGATAATTTGATGGGATCTGACTGTATTCTAGCTCTATGTGAGTGTGCTGTGTGTGTGTGTGTGTGTATGCGTGTATGCGTATGTGACTGTGCTGTGTGTGTGTGCGTGTGTGCATGCATTTGTGCGTGCGTACATGTGTGTGGAATTTCAAAGGACTGTCTTGTACACGTGTGTGCGTCTGTGTGTGTGTGTGTGTGTGTGTGCACGTGCACGTGTGTATCAGGGATGGAAATTAGCCACCCGCCCCCGCCAAATGCGTGTAGTTTTGTGCGCTGGTGGGTGAATTTGGTAAACTTACCAGCCACTGTAAATAGAGCTAGCATACCACAAATAGTCAGTGTGTGTGTGTGTGTGTGTGTGTGCGTGCGTGTACGTGTGTGTGTGTAGAATGTGAATGTGGAGAAGAAGAATGAGCTCCTGCTGAAGGTTGCTGACATTGTGAGCTGTGAGGATGTCGACGCTCTGAAGATCTCCTGCCTGCAACTCAGCACAGACTACCCTGACGTCAGGTACACACACACATACACACACAAACACACACATATATATAGATACACACACACACATATATAGATATACACACACACACACACACATTGGTGTTACACACAATATGTATATATATAGAATTAAAGAATTTTAGCCCTGATTGACAATAGTATTGTAAACACTTTGTATCGTATTGTAAACACACACACACACACACAAAGAGGTAAACACTACTCATTTCTCACATGCACATGCACAACCACAGTTTGAGAGTTTAATAGTGTAGATTCTGTGTGTGTGTGTGTGATTGAGAGTTTAATAGTGTAAATTCTGCCTCTGTATGTGTGTGTGTGTGTGTGCAGCAAGAAGCAGCTGAAGAAACTGCTGCAGTGGAGAGGCGGGTTGTCATCGCAAAAGGTGAAGGCTGTCATGGAGATGAGTCACCAAGGCAACAGTCTGGCTTCGTGGATGCCATTGCCTGGCATTGTGGATGCCATCGCTAGGAGGTTCCACTAGAGTTAACACACACAAACACACACACATACAGGTACTGTACACACACACACACAAACACACTCACACCATATCATTCCAGTGTAATCCCAACTGTGTATTTACATGTCGATTACTGTTTATATATACAAACATATAGTATACATATTAAACTGTATACACATATTTTGAAATAAAAGTAAAACAAAAAATGGCTTGGTGATGGTTTAATTTGCACACACGCACACACACATACAGTAATGGTCAAAAGTATTGGCACCCATGCTAAGGTTGACTAAAAAGAGGAATATAAAATCATCTTTTTGAAATAGATCTTAATGACTTAAGTTAAAAAAATGAGAAAATATCCAACCTTTAAGGACACCAATTTTCTTTGTGAATGAATAATGGGTAACACTTTATTTGGAGGGGTCTACACAAGGCTGACATGTAACCATCATAAGAATGACATGACACATGTCATGTACATTAATGACACATTATTGATGTTCAGTGTTTCCCATATAATTGAATTATATTCGTGGTGGTAGGTTTTGCAGAATTAACTTGAATGCAACAGTTTTTAGCAAATTAGCCCAGCGTGGTTATGATGCTAACCAGATTTAATCACAATTTAGTACAACCTGGAAAATCATTGTGTGGTGTCAATGTTGATATTGTGGTGGACCGCCACAAATAAGTCAATGTATGGGAAACACTGATGTTTATGACATATGGTGTCATTCGGTTTTTGGAATTTCAAGTTGACATTGTTTGGGTGTCATCATTACAACAACTTGACATTAGCCAAGATGACATTATTCGAGGGTGTCTCTCTCATGATGACTTGACATTAGCAAAAAAAGAAATGCAAGGTGTTTGGCGTGATATTGTCATGACAACTTGACATATAACTGTGTTTGGCCTGACTTATCTTCTAGGAAGGGGAATATTCCGTTTCAGATTTGTGTTGTCTTACTAGAAGATCTAAATGCAAACAATGCAAACACACATGTATCTACACATTACTTGTGTTTTTCACACACACACAGACACACTTAAGTCTCGTAGGCAGACAGACATACAGATGTTTTGTTGTTGTTTGTTGTTTTAACGGTACCATGGAGTGGTGAGTAAACATCCAAAGGCACATGAGAGATTGCAACAGCACGGAAAACGAGGATGTGAGTCACGTAGACGCCCATTTTACATATTAGTCACATTACACACACACACACACACATTACACACACACACACATTACACACACACACACATTACACACACACTCACACACACACATTATACACACACACACACACATTACACACACACACACATTACACACACACACACACACACACATTACACACACACACACATTACACACACATTACACACACACACACACACACACACACATTACACACACACATTACACACACACACACACATTACACACACACACACACATAATTTTTCTTCCCCCTCTCGTCACTTTCAGATTCCACAAACACAACTTTCACATCCAGTGGCATGCACACACACACACACACACACAAGCGTGCGCACACACACAGGGCAAAATGTTGAAACACCAAAAAGTACAGTCTGGTTTACACACACACTCACACAGACAGACACAGACAAACTCGTTCTCATTTCTCTGATTGCAGGTGTGTGTAAAAGACTAGTCTCTCATTCTCATTTCTCTGATTGCAGTTGTGTGTAAAAGACTGTAGTCTGGAGTGTGAGCTCGTTCTCAGGCATGGCGTTCCTTCAGTCCCAGAGCCACGTCGCGCAGGCGTTCTCAGCGGTCAAGGCGAAGGTGGCCAGATGCAAGAACGTCCTCAGAGGGAGACCGTTAGCCGAGTCCGCACAACCTCCGGAGCCCTCCGACGCGCTCGGCGGTGAAGGTGGGTCAGATGTTATTGTTTACCTTTATTCGTTAGAGATTCTTACTATAGTTACTATGACGCCTTAAGACGCACAATGCAAGTGTAGATTTGTTTATGCGTCACTGGTGGATATTCGTTTAATAGGCTATGTATGTATCCCAATGTGTGTTATCACTATTTTATTAGCCTGTGGCTTGTGTTCTGACCATATTATTATAGGCAATGGGTTGTATTATGAGGTCAGTTTGTCCCAATTGCTTAAACACTAACGTAACTAATGTTACACGTTCAAAACCTTCACGCCATCCAGGCAGTGGTGGTTCTAGACAAATTGTACTACAGGGGCCAAGGACGGGGCCAGTGTTTAACCAGAGCGGCACATTAAAAAATGGCAACAAATGATATTTAAAGATTATACATTTTATTTTACTTGTAGCCATGTAGGCCAAATACTTACTTAAAAAAAAACGTTAGAGCCAAGTTAACACAAAAAAGAATTTACAGCAGAAAGCACCATTTTAAGGACACACAGTAGGCCTACAATGCAATTGTAATTGTACTTTGCAAATAGTAGGAAGAACCTTCTTCACAAACCTGATAGTGATAGTGCATATGATCCACATGGATCCATTTGCTGGCTGTTCCTCTCTCTGGCCCTGTATGTTTCCTCTCCATCGTCTTCATGCTCCTCACCCTCTGGAATTCCCCTCTCTGTGTCAGAGCCCTGACTTGCATCACATGGCCTCTCGCCAACCTCCACCGACTCCTCTGGCTCTCCCTCTTCCTGCTCCTTCATTTGTTTCTCACTGCTGTTTCTCTCACTTTTTGTTTACTGGGGCAAAAACGGACACTATGTCCCTTCCTCATTAGAAGAAAAAAAACGTAGGGGCATGCATTTCGTTGCCTAACCATCCCTCAGGCAGATAGCCTACTGTTGATCACTACTTTACTCAAATGTATTTGTTATCGCAATGCAACTGCCAAGACGGATGAAGTTACGTGGTTAACATCACAACATTGTGTAGAGCAAGGATACTGACATTTGGATATGCTTCGATGAGTTTGCTAAGACAGGGGTTCTCAATCTTTTTGGTTCCAGGGACCCCTTTTGGGGGAGAAAATATTCCGAGGACCCCAAGGAACAATTAAGCATGTAATTTGTATTTTCTGAAGTTGTGGACAGGTCCACTATCCCATGTCTTTTGTCAGTTTTGGATTTTTTATCACTTGACATGGACTGACTCAAACAAATAAGCCAAGCTAAGCAGTAGTAGGAATGGTTCTTTATGACCTAAGTTTTATGGGTGAAAAGGGGCATCATCTGTATATATTAATTTTTAAAATGATAAAATTCAACTTCATAATTTCGAAAAAATTATTTTGCGGACCCCTTGGCCATGGGTCGCGGACCCCACTTTGAGAACCACTGTGGTAAAATATGATTAAGTTTCGAGACCAGACATTTACAAACTCGATTTCATTATCAGTGTGAGGAACAACAGTAACACAGTTATGTGCAAAAACAGCAAATCACTTACGAGATGAAATCGTGTTGCTTACCTTCGACTCTTGCAACAGGAGAAATCGCAGCTCCTCTCTCCAAGAGCACTTTCTGAGCTCTCATTCAGTGTTGCCAGATTGGGTTGAGTGATTTTCGACTAATCCCGCTAGAAAAAATCCCGCCCTCATCAGCAAAAAACCGCCAACAATGATTTTGTCATAGAGATCCATTCAACTCAAATTTTTATTTGTCCGCCTAAAGCTTATTTGCCCCCGCCCGACGAAGTCAAAAGAAGATTGACCCTCCCAATCTGGCAACACTGCTCTCATTCACCAAGCATCACCGCAAGTGCGCCGCTCTAATTTACCCGTGTAGAACATTGGATCTCTCTAATTTACCCATGTAGAATGTTGGGTCGCTCTAATTTACCCGTGTAGAACATTGGATCTCTCTAATTTACCCGTGTAGAATGTTGGGTCGCTCTAATTTACCCGTGTAGAACATTGGATCTCTCTAATTTACCCGTGTAGAATGTTGGGTCGCTCTAATTTACCCGTGTAGAATGTTGGGTCGCTCTAATTCACCCGTGTAGAACGTTGGATCGCATTAGTTCGTTTGGCTCTTGCGTGTATAATCATAATAAATCAGCAGGGGGCGCCAGGGAAATGTCTAGAGAGGCACGGGCCACCCTAGGCCTCCATGTAGAGCCGCCACTGCGTCCAGCACGTGCCACCCTAGGCCTCCATGTAGAGAAGCCACTGCATCCAGCTGCCTGCCTGCAGTCTACTTCCAAAACTCCAAAGCTGCTTGCTGTCAGATTTGGTTCCGAGGGCACAAGTTCAGTGTATCAACAACACTCAATAACAGTTTATGTGATGTGTTAATCAATTAAATTCCCAACAATTTCACAACAGCTAGTTCTGGAGTAGGCCATTCAACTAGCCCGCTTGCTTATGACGAGACTCAGGCTGCGCAGTCGGCACCCGCTTCCTTATTTGGGTGTTGGGTTGCCAGGTTTTAGCCTATGACAAAACGGTTGAAATTGAAACTAAGTGATCGTGTATGTGTAGGGTGTATTTCATACAAAATCTGGCAACCTGAATGGATCAATGATTTTAAAATGAAGTTTGATGGCCATGCAAATTACGGGAGTTTTCCGGGAGAAATAACAAAACGGGAGGGTGCTGGGAGATGACCTTGAAATACGGGAGAAACCCGGGAAAAACGGGAGTGTTGACAGGAATGATTACGAGGCGTGAAGCTGCGTGAAGCTGTAGTACCACTTTCAGCCACTGTGCGTCGCTCTGCCACTGTACACTCTGCCTGCCGCCCCTTCTGAAAAAGCAGGAGGCTACGATTTAATACTATCTAGCGATGTTTTTAACAGGCTACGCAATAGAGGCTTAGACAACTATGACCCACTAGCCTAGAAATCTAGACGTGCCCCTAGCGGCAGCAAATTACATTTGCTGCCAGGGCTAGTCTAGCAACTCTCCGTTGGCTTGTGAGCTCCAGAAATCGAAACTTAATCAGGACATTGAAATCGTGTATAGAGTTGTTTGGTGGGCTTAACATAATGATTGATGGCAGAGTTGCAACGGTTTGGCTTGAATTCCCTGCTACTTGAAAACAAATATCCTATTGCGTGCAGAGGGAATTTGAAAGACAACTTATTAGGCATAAAAAAAAAAAGGTTTGGTTCCTGTTGGTTGTCAGTTGAGGCCATGGGTCGGTAGGGAATTAATTAATTAATTAATTAATTTATTTTATTTTTTATTCCCCCCCCCCCAGTGGCAGTAAGGGATAGGTAGAAAATCAGTCCCTCCAGGATTTCACGAGGTTTTTTGAGACTGTTTCGACTTAAAATGCCTGGATGGAAGTTGCGGTGTTTTTAGCTGTTTCTTGTGGAGAAAAATAGTTTTTTTTTTTAATTTAGGGCAATTAAGGTTAGTAAGACCAAAATCTCACTGATAATCTTGATGCTTATTAAAAAAGGATAATCAAAGGTAAACAGTAAGGATTACAGAAAATCAAAGTAGGCCTACTTTACTTGTGAAAATGCTTTGACTGAGGTAATTCACAAAGCAGTATAACCTTTCGTAGAACTGTCCAAAAAAGACAGTCACCTAAAGAGATGGCAACATGTCATATGTTTCAATACATTCATATATTTTGTAATTCATATTAAGTTCATATCTTTTTAATAATTCATAGTCTGTGGCCTGCATAATTACTAATAGCCAAGTAAGTATCTAGTAATTTCATATTGATGTAAACTATTTGACTACACTTCTGTTTAATGTCATTACATTGGTGGTGTACGTCTAATTGACTGCCTGCCCCTTTAAGGACGTGAGAGTAGCCTAATTACATTTCTGAGTGGATTGGAAGGCTTGCATCTCACTGTGTTCGGCTACGAGTGTAAATCACTTTTTGCATAGTGATTTACGATATGTGGATGCAATTGGGAATGTCTTCTATGTCATTAGTTAAAATAAATGTTAAAAAAAACAACTCGAATGAAATCATTCTTGGATCATAGAAGAGGTACTGTAAATGTCTTGCAATTTTATTAATTTCTATGATTTTGGTAGCACCACTCAAACTAAGCCCACAAGCTAGCAAACATGACATAAGCTAAAAGGACATATCCAGGTAAACGTTTGCCAATGGGTTGCATAGCCTACTCAAATGTCAGTAAACCAAGTAGGCCTTACTTAACTTACTTTCATAGCCTAGGTAGGTTAGCAACACCAGGTTGAGAGATGCAAGTAAGCAGATCATTAACGTTAGCCTTCTATTTATTGTCATCAATAAATGTCATATGCAGAAGGTTCAGAAGTAAGTGTGCCATCTGGCTCAATATTCTGCGCGAGGGACGATTGAGGTAGGTGAAATTTCACGGTGAAACTACGATGATTGGTCAAAATTGCGAAAAAGTTGCGGTGTTTGGACAAACTTGCGAGTGCCTTGGTAGCTGCTAAGTGATGAAAACAATCGTCTTCGTAAACAGCTGTGCATAGGCTAAAAGAGAGAATTCGCTCATCCTCATAACGCAAGGGGTAATTCATGTTCATTATAGTTCCTTTTATTTGTGGATTTATTTAATGTAGCCTAGACTATTTAGTGTTATTTCTTCCCCAAGCTCATAAAATAAATTTGGGTCGCACATAAATTGACAGGGTCGGTCGGAAACCGGAACCCAAGAATTTTTTTTTTAATGCCTTATCCCGCCCGGACTGAGCACTGCGAACGGTGAGTGCCCAGACCCTACATTTTAATGTGGGTCTGGTTCGCCAGGCTAATGACCCACGTTTTGGTTTCGTAAATTAATTTGCCCTACTTTTTCACTGCAATGTAGTCAATTGACTGCTTGACATGTCATTTTTATTTTTCTGTACAATAAACAAATACATCTGCTTTATGCTGCAGAATTACATTCATATTTGGCTGACTTCTGCAGACGCGCAAAAAAACACTGCCACTTCCCTCCCCATATTCCACTGATCACACATCCGACATCAGGTGTGCGTTTTCCAAAAGCTAACTACGCTTAACCCAGATTCGAACTCTTGGACAGGGGACTGATAACTGCTGCGTAACGGTGGCTGTCATCAGCCGGCCTTAACGCACTGCGCCACAGAATTGACGGCGTGGGTGAATAGGGGATAAATAACAATAGAGTACACAACTGTTTCACCAGCACATTTAAATGACTTGACTAAAACCGTGCATAACTGGAGGTACACTTATCAGAGCAGTCTGTATCAAAGTCAAAGTCAAAGTCAACTTTATTGTCAATTTCTTCACATGTTCCAGACATACAAAGAGATCGAAATTACGTTTCTCACTATCCCACGGTGAAGACAAGACATATTTTACCAATTTAGGTCCACAGACAAACATAACATTCAAGTAAACAAAAAAGTAAGTAAATAAGTAGTATGTATGTCCTCATTTTGCGAATGCGAGGACGATATGAGTCTGTTGCATTTTGTTAGATGTCCGAGTCATGCATAATGTTTGAAAACCACTGGCTAGTAATCACAATAATTTAACACACGACCTTTGGATACTTCATCATGTTCCCATGCCTACATTTTGGTGAGTAGCATAGAGATTGTTAAAACAATATGGCTCTCCGTTTGGGAAATCGAAAACTTATATTTTTAATAAGGTAGACTATACCGTCGGAGATGCTGACTTGCAAAGGCCTCGGGATAACACGTTATGTCCACTATCATTAGTCAATGCCCCCTGGATCAAAGTGGGGAATGAAAGAAAAAGTTTGAGAACCACTGGCTTAAGTTACCTGCAGTCCAGAACACAGAATATTGCAACAGAAAGTTGCCTTTATAATCAACTAGGCCTACTATTTGTTCCAACAGCATTCAAACAAAGCCTTTATAAAAGTGAAAAAATATATATATATTCCATAAGAAGTAAAATAAAATACTGTTACTGTTAGCCTGGCGAGCCAGACCCACATTAAAATGTAGGGTCTGGGCACTCACCGTTCGCAGTGCTCAGTCCGAGGGGCGGGATAATCAGTTGTCTTTCAAATTCCCTCTGCACGCAATAGGACGCAATAGGACATTTGTTTTCAAGTAGCAGGGAATTCAAGCCAAACCGTTGCAACTCTGCCATCAATCATTATGTTAAGCCCACCAAACGACTCTATATACGATTTCAATGTCCTGATTAAGTTTCGATTTCTGGAGCTCACAAGCCAACGGAGAGTTGCTAGACTAGCCCTGGGGGCGCGTCTAGATTTCTAGGCTATGTTACTGTAGTAACTGTATTACACAGGGCTCTCAAGTGTCACGCATTGAGCGTGACAGTCACTCATTTCACTCTTTTGTCACGCTCTCCCGCCACACATTGTATTTGTCACGCAGAAAAACTATTTATATATTTAATATGCCGCCACAGCGCCCAAAATGTCTCTGGCTGCGCCGCTCTCACTATGAAACCGGCAGGAATCAAGCGCGTCTCCCCTGGAGTTGAGCCTGCCACTTATCAGCCAATCAAAAATAACGAGAGGGCTACACAATAGCCAATCAAAAAATAGCCCTATTGTATCTGGGTAAGATTTAACGCAACAACCAATTAAAAATACGTATCCTGGAATTGTTGAACGTGAACCTGTTCCAAGTTTCGTTCACCTTGGAGCTTCGAGCATCAGTTCATGGTTTCAGCACAGAGTAAGTCATCTTTTAATGTTGCAACAAATCCACAACTTGTTTGACACAAACAATGACAACGTGACTGCTGCTATAGAATGTTTCCCAGATAATTAGCATCAGTTGTTCATGACTGTAACTTAGCCAACAGTTTCACAGCCTGTTCATTGACAACACTTGCTCAGAACAAGTAGCCTATATATACATACTTTCGTTCACACGATGACTGACATATTGTCACATTCTAAACATCTCACTCTCCAAATAGGCTTAATCATTTTATTAGCACTAAACAAATTAAAGTGTATTGCATAGCCTATAGTTATAGGTCACTTTTAAAATCATGTCATATTATATAATTATATCCTGGCCATGGATGCATTAATCATTGCATCTGTATTCAAAAATGTTGGGAAAAAGCATTTAAGCATCCTCTCATTCACCCCTAAGGTCCAGGTTAGTGGATGCTCAGAGGTGGTGAAAAGGCCCATTATTGAATTGTCAGTGCCATGTGTCAAATTTTTTCTTTTGCAAATCTGAGCAATTATAAATTATACTTTTGCCCCATTTTGACTTGGCATTGCTCTTACATACTTTAGCGAATAATCAAATGCCTGCTCTCTTTTGGAAAGCTGAGACACTGTTGGAAAACAATTAGAATAACTGTGTGATGTACTGTCACAAAGTTACAAAGGCTAGATTATTATTTTCTTTTTCTACCGGATAACAAGCATCTTTGAACTGACCACATTTCAGCCCTCTAGGTCTTGACTTGATATGACTTGAGTCCTAGCATTAGGTCTTGTCATGCTGTGTGCAACAGTAGATCAATATAGAATGACAACATGAGTACTTCAGACCATTATTTGCCAAGATATGCTCATGCATTTTGTAAAATGCCCTATGAAAACTCCCCATAGGACTTTGGGTTATCCAAAATGCATACTGGCAATCAAATGCTTGCTGCATATGAACCCCACATAAGCATAATCTTGGCCTCAAATGAAAGGTAATACTCTGAAGTTTCATGCTTGCATGCAGGTTCTGATATGACTACACTGAATATGGAATAATTACAATTTCTATTTCAATTCAATTGGTGTGTATAAGATGGGCTATATTTCTGCACAACTAATATTGGATCAACGTATAGTATATTTTCTGAACGCATGTTCCCTCCAGAGGAGATATAACACCATTTAAGACATTTCCCATCTTCCTCCATGCCATGCACAATACACTGCCCTCTATTCTGTAAAGGCGAATCTAGTGTAAAGTGGATACATTTTGGCCTATACTGTCTGGGAAAACAATTTAAACACCATAAACTATATATTTTCTATAAGAATATACCCTCTAAATGATATATAATACCAGTTAAGACATGTATTATCTTCCTCCATGCCTTGGACAATTTGTTTGTCAAATGTTGCAATTAGTTTTGGGTCACTATACATTAGCTATACATAATTACATTATGCCCTGTTTGCCCATGTTAACAAACAATTTCAAAAAACGTATTGTTTTGATTGATCCTAGTAAGTTTATCTGTAGGAGCCACCGTGGGTCATCTGATTAAAATGCAGACATGATGTACAGGTCCAGAGTATTTATTGAAACTTGTGGAATTTACCGTGGAGAGGTTATTGTCTTATGGCGCTTCACAATTGTACTTGGGATTGTAGATGACAGTAGTTCTGACATTAAAGTTGTGGTTTCTACAAGTAAAACAAATGCAACAGTGCCTCTTAGAAGCGTATGCATGGTGACTACAATATTAATAGCTAAGCATGGCTAATCATACACTGACACACATGGAGAATAGCTTAACAGACACTACTACATGAAATTACCAAATATCCACTTAAATCTAGACATACACGTTATATTACACCGTTATAGACACCAAATTATCAAATTAGAAACATAATCTCCGTCTTACACGGCAGGAAAAGTTACTAATTATAAGTTAACTTAACCGCGGTAGCGCGGTACACGTGGTGCACGCTATAAACGCAAACGTCGGCAAATATGCGGTTATTAACAATGACATTCATCAAACGAACATTAAAGGTGCCATGTGTAATGTCCGGCAAAAAGTCAATTCATACTCCACATTACATAAAAGATGGGGGCAGTATACCTCCAGAAAGTGAGTTGGTCTACCCTAGAGTAACAGCCGAGACACGTGTATTGCAGTTTGGCTGGCGGTTATGTCGCCCGCATACCGCCTCCCATGGCCGAAACTGGTATTATGACACCTGTCGGGCTGTGGCTAGTAATTTAGCATGCTAATTCAGGTTGATATCTCTGCAGCACTATACCTTGTCATTTTTTTAATGACATCATCGCCCTTATTTCTTCTCATTCTTTTGATGCGTGTAGCTCATTTTTGGATATTTTTACCACAATTCTTACACATGGCACCTTTAAACAAGTCCTGCACAAACAAGAAATGCCAACACTTACGGTTTCTGAACACACAAACAGCACAAACAGTCCACAGAACAGAAAGGGTTCCTTTCAAATCTCTGCCTCCCCATCCACTGGTCTGTGCATGCAACCCTCTGACTCGCACTCCAATTAACTGCACAAGTGTAGCCACAAGGGCTGCACGCACAGGACGCATCGATGGCCAGCAGGAGGCTACCTGGTCATGTGAACAGTCTCTAGTCCTTCACAACACTTATAATACATTTTTTGTTTGTCTTGATGTAAGTAATCAACTCAGTAATTTTCATGGTGATATGTGAAGGTTAATTTTTTTCCCCTATTTGCATGACAAAAATTCTGTATAGGCGCATGAATAGGGTATATTTAGGTATTTTTCTAAACTTTCCCCTATTGGGATTCTTCGGGGCTTTTTTTCCCTTACTCAGGACATACTGAGGATACAAAATCAGTGAAGTTTGCTTGTGTTGCAATTTGTTCAACCCTTTCTCCTAAAATGACTGGACTATATGGCATTGTGTCATGTACAGTAAGGTTGTTGCAAAATCTAGAGAAATGTGTGAGATGGTCAGCGGGGGACAATTGAGACACACATTGGATTGTGTTATTACTTGCATTCCACACTATCCACAGCTGTGGTATCGGGGGCAGGAGGATTACTGTTAGCGCAGGGTTTATATAAAATTCTTCAACAGAAGGCCTGCCTCGAATGCAGGCTTGCCCAAAATAAAGGCCTGTGGTTTGCGCAGCCTACAACAGGCCCGGATCTAGGCCAGATTGGGGGGGCAAATAGAAATTTGAGGTGGGCAAAATTAATACACCCCCCCCCCGCTCAGTTTCACCTACAAATGCCTTACTTTTCACCTTAAAACCCGTATCTAATAGCAAACATAACATATTACATAGAACTGTTAATCATAGACCTGATTTTAATATTTACAGATATCTAGGCTATATTTAACATTTATTTTCTATGTGGCCTGTTATGAAATCATGTATTGAACAATTAAAGCACAGTTCAGCTTTAAGAAACTCAAATAGTCTACATGCATGCTTAGCATTTTGTCATCATTAAGGCTACTTTGACAAACTCTTAGTCTGATTTTAATATTTTCAGATATCTAGGCGATATTTGTAACATTTATTTTGTATTTGGCCTGTTATGAAATCATGTATTGGACAATTTAAACACACTGTGAAACCTGAAGCCCAAAGTTGGAGACATGCATTTAGACATTGCTGCAAATGTAAAACCGGATTACTCTGGAGTGGCTAACTGTACAGGGGAATGCTTTACACCTTTTTATTCGGTAAGGTCTGCTGTTTCTTCTAATATATGGTTTGTCATGTGTTCGGGTAAAAATTCGTGAAGTATTCCACCAAGATGAATGGGTAGGGAGATGGGCGCAGAATGTAACATGATAAATTAAAGTTACTTTTCTCGCGAACCGTTTACCACAACTTGCGGCCAACATCGTTTAAAAGCTGAGAAAAAGCTCTTTCGTGTGATGTGATACATGTAATATCTTTGTGAAGCAGGGGCGGAGCCAGACATTGTAAACATTCGGGGCTTAGCCCATTTTTTTTTTTTTTTAAATAACCCCCTAACTACATAGTTCTCAGTAAAAATGTCAAGTTTTTTTTGCCTGAAATTGCACTGTGCCTATTTACAAGGGCATTGTTCCCACCTCTTTTGGGGTCAACCATCAAGTGCTGGACCTCTATAGAAAGCTAAGAACCTGTAGCTTTCGTAGGAAGCAGTCAAGATAACTGTGTGATGTACTGACAAAGAGCTACAGAGGCTAGAATATAGTTTTTATTTTCTGCCGGATTATAAGCATCTCTGAACTGACCACATTTCAGCCCTCTAGGTCACTTGATATCCCTTAGAAACACAACTAAGCCCTAGCAACCAGCTGTGTGCAAAAGTTGATCAATATAGAATGAAAATATGAGTGCTTTAGACTATTTTATTAGATTATTTGCCAAGGTATGCCCATGTGTTTTGTAAAATGCCTATGGATACTCCCCATAGGACTTTTTGTTATCCAAAATGCATACTGACAATCAAATGCACATTAACCCCTTTGTGTAGAAGCATAATCCTGGTCTCAAATGAAAGGTAACACTTTGAGGTTTCTTGTGGACTATTTAGATTGTATGTCAGGTGTTCTGATATAGACTGACTACACAAAATATGGAATAATTACAAAAAAAGTCTCTATTTTTGCATTTACTTTGTTGGTTCAATGAGTGTGTATAAGATAGACTATACATCTGTACAACTAATATTGGATAATACAACATGAAGATTCAATTTCTATGGATTCTTGTGAATATTTCAGTACCCAATATGAGGCATCTACTTATTGTGCTGCAGCTACACTGCAGCCAGAAGTCAGGGTATCACCAAAAGCGGAGGAGGGGGAGGGGGGGCATTTTGGATCAAATTTAATTGAGACATAATAAAATTAATCTGAGAATGTAAAGCACTATACAGATTGTACATGAAAAAAAGTTGTCATTTTTGGATTCCCAAGAGTCAAAGCTTTGAAATGGTGTATAACATTACTATGTTACATAGCAATATGGTGCATACAATTGATTTAGAATGGTACACTGGATATCCAGAGTTCTCACAAGAGCACAATTTGAATTTGCTCAGGGCAACCAGTAATGATGCTCATTACCCATGCCCATGGAGCCGAGCTGCACCAATCACAATCAGTAATGATGCTCATTACCCATGCCCATGGAGACGAGCTGCACTAATCACAACCAGTAATGATGCTCATTACCCATGCCCATGGAGACGAGCTGCACCAATCACAATCAGTAATGATGCTCATTACCCACGCCCATGGAGCCGAGCTGCACCAACCAGTAATGATGCTCATTACCCACGCCCATGGAGACGAGCTGCACCAATCACAATCAGTAATGATGCTCATTACCCATGCCCATGGAGACAAGCTGCACCAATCACAACCAGTAATGATGCTCATTACCCACGCCCATGGAGACGAGCTGCACCAATCACAACCAGTAATGATGCTCATTACCCACGCCCATGGAGCCGAGCTGCACCAACCAGTAATGATGCTCATTACCCATGCCCTTGGAGACAAGCTGCACCAATCACAACCAGTAATGATGCTCATTACCCACGCCCATGGAGCCGAGCTGCACCAACCAGTAATGATGCTCATTACCCACGCCCTTGGAGACGAGCTGCACCAATCACAACCAGTAATGATGCTCATTACCCACGCCCTTGGAGACGAGCTGCACCAATCACAACCAGTAATGACGCTCATTACCCACGCCCATGGAGACGAGCTGCACCAATCACAACCAGTAATGATGCTCATTACCTATGCCCATGGAGACGAGCTGCACCAACCAGTAATGATGCTCATTACCCACGCCCATGGAGACGAGCTGCACCAATCACATCAGTGTATCTGATATAGGCGGGCCAGAGGTGAGCTAAACAGATGACGCCCCTTGAGTTGTGGCATTTTTATTACTCATACCTAATGTGTGGGGTATTATGGAGTATTATGAGCCCATGTGTGGGGTATTATGGGGTATTATGAGCCCATGTGTGGGGTATTATGGAGTACTATGAGTATTATGGGTATTAGGGGGTATTATGAGCCCATGTGTGGGGTATTAGGGGGTATTATGGGGTGTTATGAGCCCATGTGTGGGGTATTGTGGGGTATTATGAGTATTATGAGCCCATGTGTGGGGTATTATGGGGTATTATGAGCCCATGTGTGGGGTATTATGAGTATTATGGGGTATTGTGGGTATTATGAGCCCATGTGTGGGGTATTATGGGGTATTATGAGTATTATGGGGTATTATGAGCCCATGAGTGGGGTATTATGAGTATTATGGGTATTATGAGCCCATGTGTGGGGTATTATGGGTATTATGAGCCCAAACATTTTTATTTTCTTGAAACGGTGAGTGAAGTTCGTGTGGAACACTTGACGTGTGTGTGTTTGTGTGTGTGTGTGTGAATATGTGCCATTCGATGTGAGAACAGAGAAGCCACTTCCTGTCTTGCAAATACAAGATGAAAAGACACCTACATGGGGTGGAATACTGTAAATGCCACATGCCCACTCACAAACACACTCACTCACTCACACACTCACTCACTTACTCACTCACACGCTCAATCACACACTCAGACTCACACACACACGCTCACTCATACCCTCAAACCCTCACTCAATCACTCATACACACACACACTCATAGGAGTATGAAGTGTTGCCGCTGCTTCTTCCCATGGCTGTCTGATGAACAAGGAGAACCTGAGGAAGGTAATGATCAGCTTACCTCAAACACACACACAAACATGCGTAATGATCAGCTTACCTCAAACACACACACAAACATGCGTAATGATCAGCTTACCTCAAACACACACACACACATGCGTAATGATCAGCTTACCTCAAACACACACACACACACATGCGTATGCGTTCATGTAGTTATGCAATGTATGTTTGAGTGTGCATGTGTGTGCTGTTTGAGATTTTCAGACCCACATTGGTGGATCATTGTTTAGAAATGTTCTGTATCTGTAACATTTATGTCCTTATGTACGTTTATTATGAAATGCGGACATAAATAAAGTAGTTATTATGTGTGCGTGTGAGTGTGTGTGTGTTTGTGCAAGTGAGTGCAGTGAAGTGTGTAGCCTCGTTTCAGACAGGAAGTGTGTGTGTGCTTCTGTAACTGTTCTACTGTATAAACCTGCTGAGAAGCAGACAGCGGAACCATCACAACCAGACAGACGGAGTGTGTGAATGTGAATGAAAAACAGTTTGCATGTGTAGAGTGTGTGTATGTGTGTGTAGGGTGTGTTTGTGTAGGGTGTGTGTATGTGCATGTGTGTGTGTGTGCGTAGTGTGTGTGCTTTGAGCTCTGTCTTTGTTGTTCACAGAAATGACATCTGTACTGTAGATGTTTCATGTGAACAAGTCTTGGTGAAGAATCTTAGTCTGTATGACTCTGAGTGCGTTTATCGGGGTGTATGAGAGTGCGTTTATCCGGGTGTATGAGAGTGCGTTTATTGGGGTGTATAAAAGTGCGGTTATCGGGGTGTATGAGAGTGCGTTTATCGGAGTGTATGACTGCTTTTAGATCAGACTGGGCTTCAAGTCAAAGTTATTCAGTTGTAATGATAGTGACATGCTTGCTTGATAGATAGGCCACACAACATGCTAGCTATAAGGCGCAGCCGTGGCCTACTGGTTAGGGCTTCGGACTTGTAACCGAAGGGTTGCCGGTTCGATCCCCGACCCACGGATTGGGATAAATGCAGAGACAAAATTTCCCTCACGGGATCAAAAGAGTATTTATACTCTTAACAAAGCGTATTGTTATCACGACACAAAGCGTATTCCTATCTTACACTTGAATTGTTTGTCATGCTCTTTTCTTTTATTAAACATTGCACCCAGGGGTGTTGCAACTAACGACCTAAAGTTTGGTCTGGTGCATTATCTTAAAATCGTTATCTTACACCCTCTAAAAAGCATTACGCCACTGACCAACAAAACCCTGGTCTATAGAGAAAGGCGCATATGAAGCACAGCTGAAGACGCACTGTCACGAGATGTGAGCAGTAACTCCTCTGCAGGATAAAAGTCCTTAGGTTTTTTATTCAGTCATTCGAACATTATTGGGTTAAGTGTTGCTTTTTTTCAGGCTATGTTTTCGATGGTAACCCATTGTCAGTCAACGGTGAAAGTAATTAACTGTGTATAACTGTTTTGTCGTTAACTATGATACCACAGTGAAGTTAGTTTCACTTTGCCTGTGAGTTCAACTAGTAGACGAGTCCCACTCTAAGTCAAATGTAAAATTTCATGACTTTTCCATGACTTTCTCTAACAAAAAATATGCATTTCCATGACTTACTATATAATGGATGGCACATTATACAGACCAATGATTTCAGAGCAGCCGTGTAGCGTTTAAGAATCTTTTACTTTTCTAGAGTGGAGGATGGATGCATGGGCATTGAGTAAACAAAGCTGGGCAAGCACTAAAGCTAAAAACCAGACATACACCAATTATGCGTGTAAATATTTGTATTAATGTATTTTAAATACAACACAATTCCCTGATATTCCATGACTTTGCCCCAAGAATTATAAAATTCCCTGACTTTCCATGTCTGGAATAGACTTTACAAAATTCCATGATATTCCAGAAATTCCATGACCCGTGTGAGCTTTTGACTCAAAGGCCACATTGGGTTTTGAAAATTGGCCAGTGGGCCGCAACCCCACAATTTTTTTAAATCATTTAAACGATTACAATGACAAAGTAATTTTGTTTTAGAATATTAATTGTTTAAAAAACAATTGTTTGCCCGCCCCTGGTAGTCTACACTCTGCTAGGTTTTAGTAAAGCAAGGTTTAGTGGAATACCGGTTCCATATGGTTTTACGTGCAAGCAGATTCCTTCAAATGCGCCGCTGACTATCAAAATACCGATGCGCTGTTTGAAGTTATGCTGATTGCTGTTCAAGGAAATGACAGGTGTCTTTGTCATTGGTTTAAAGGATGTTATGCCCAAAACACACCCATGACTGATTAAGAAACATAACACCAACCTTTTTGTGACAGGCGCTCGACGTTTGATAACAAAACCACCCCCAATGTGGACTGGACAAACCTCCAAATTAGTTTACAGTAAACTATTCGCCAGTGACCACCCAGATAGCTATAGGCCGGCGGACCACTGTTGGTCCACTGGGGGCATAGCTGGCATTTTGCTCATCGGTTCTCTGGCGGTCCTCTGGCGGGTTGCAGACAAATTCTTTTTCATTTATTCAATTATACTCCATGTATCATTTTAATTTCTGATTTATCATTTTAGAATCTGATTTTGCTATCTGGGCATGCATTTTTAATCGCCAAGATAGAAAAAGAAGTATAAGTATATATACTCTTTTGATCCCATGAGGGAAATTTGGTCTCTGCATTTATCCCAATCTGTGAATTAGTGAAACACACTAGGCACACAGTGAACACACAGTGAGGTGAAGCACACACTAATCCCGGCGCAGTGAGCTGCCTGCAACAACAGCGGCGCTCGGGGAGCAGTGAGGGGTTAGGTGCCTTGCCCAAGGGCACTTCAGCCGTGCCTACTGGTCGGGGTTCGAACTGGCACCCTCCAGTTACAAGTCCAAAGCACTAACCAGTAGGCCACGGCTTCCCCACAAATAGGGCCCTTAGAGTCAGATATAGTCGCTAACATGCTAGCTACTCTTAGAGTCATAGACAGGGTATGTCGCTAACATGCTAGCTACTCTTAGAGTCATAGACAGGGTACGTCGCTAACATGCTAGCTACTCTTAGAGTCATAGACAGGGTACGTCGCTAACATGCTAGCTACTCTTAGAGCATAGGCGGAGTTTGACATTCGAGCCAGGGGGGGCAGACAAAAAAAAAAAAAAAATTGTAGCAGCTGAGACCTGGCCTACAACGTGGGGAACACAGCATGAGCACATATGCAGAAAACAAACATGCTAAATAATGATATAATTACATTGTAACAATTTAACAATTTGTCCTCATGAAATCCAATGCAGCACAGTTGTCTTGAAACGCAATAGACAGGGGTGTCACCTAGCAGTTGAAAACATTCGGGGCTTAGCCCATAGAGTCTGGTTGCTGCTCACTTTTGATATTAATCCACCGTATCTAGCCTCATTTGCGCCACATTGATTGAATATTTTGTACAATCATATTTTGTCAATTAAAGAATGTAATGACCTGTTGCCATCTTGACACTTCTGTTTGCTATTAAAAACGAACTATATAGCCTAGTGTAACGGATGCCGGCTAGCTTAGCTGTGCTTGTGGAACGTTGGTAAACCTCAGACGCCTCAAGAGTGCTGCTGGCATGCGAGCCACCTAGCAGAGTTTTAAATAACAAGATGCATCGGTTCATGCATGCTTAGCTTAAGGAGAACGAGTCATTGAAAACTCAAATTCGATTCTACAAAGGCAAAGTTAGTAAACTCCAAACTGTAGGCTATTGAGTCAACTCCAAGAATCAAAGGAAGTGTTCACCTACAGTCTGATGCCTCTCCAAAAGCAGAAACGAAGCGCAATCACGCCATTACGTTAAGACATGTTAAGAAAAAAATATTCATATTTTGCTGTAATCCAATGTCACGAAAAAAAGTAATCCACAGCGATCAGTAGGCCTAGATGCACTAAAAGGGTCATCTAGCCAGGCCTACGCGTGTCACATTCACCAGCCAGTTCCAAACAGGTGAACAAGGCTTTGCCACTTTGGTGTTTAAACAAAGTGGAATAAAAAGTCCAAATCTACACACAACGCAAAATCAATTAGTAAGCTGACAGGACATTTATATACATGGCATTTAGGCAACCTTTATTGCAACGTTGGCACAGCAAGATGTCCATACTAGTGCAACAGTAATTTTCGCGTTTTTTGTGTCTTGCATGCCTAGTCAGGTTAGCCGTAATGTCACTTTCAATGTGAAGGATCGCAAGAGAAGAAAACCTGGCTGCTCCCATCATCAACCGCAGCCCGTTCCTTATATTGTTGTTTTGTGTTATTTAAATTATTTTTAAAATATCTGGTCATGCCAGACATATTTCACTAATTTTTGAAACAATGCAATTACCCGTTTCCACCAGGGGGGGCAGTGCTCCCCCTGCCCCCCCACTAACTCCGCGTATGTCTTAGAGTCATAGATAGTGTACGTTGCTAACATGCTAGCTACTCTTAGAGTCATAGAGAGGGTACGTTACACGCTAGCTATTCTTAGAGTCATAGATAGGGTGCGTCGCTAACATGCTAGCTATTCTTAGAGTCATAGATAGGGTATGTTGCTAACATGCTAGCTACTCTAAAAGTCATGGATAGGGTACGTTGCTAACATGCTAGCTACTCTTAGAGTCATAGATAGGGTACGTTGCTAACATGCTAGCTACGCTTTAGGAGGTTGTATGCCCCTCTGTGAATATTTGCATCTAAGATGTCCTAGCGGTCTAGAGGTCACTCTGGAGGTCATTCACAAGGTCATATTAATCCAGTCCCACAGGTACTAGAGGTCACTCTGGAGGTCATTCACAAGGTCATATTAATAGAGATGCACCGATATGGAATTTTAGGGCCGATAACGATAACCGATATTTATTGGTTTGTTGTGGCCGATACCGATACGATAACCGATAATATTACTCTTGAAAAAAAATTGTGAAAAGATAATTTGGGGAAAGCATTTAATAAGCATAATTTTATTGCAGTAATTTCACCTACCACCAAATGATGGACAGAACTCATAATAGTCCTCAATAGTACGGCAGTCAACAACATAACAGTAGCCTAGCCCTATAGTATGTGTGGCTCCTTTAAGTGAACCTGACGTCAGTGAATTGCGAGTGAGTGGCTAGAGAGTTTGAATCATTTTCATTTAGGACTAAACGCTCATAAACGGCTCAGCTTTGAATAAGCTACAGTATAGCGACCAAATCAGAGTTTGTGAGGGAAACTTAGGTTTCAACTGCGGGTAACTGAATAAAGCTGCAACTCCTCAGACTGTATCTTATGTCCGTCTACTCTGTTGCGCACAACCTGCTGCAGCAGAAATGAAAGGAGTTAGCCCCAAAGGTTTTAATAACTTATTATGATGACCTGTCTGGAACTGAAGCACGAATGGTTAGCATATTTCTAGGTAATAATACAAAACCCAAGCTAAAGTAATGCAAATATAATACTAAAACACAACTTAGAACTAGGCCTACTTATGTACTCGTCCCACTAATGAGTTTGTTTATTTGTTTCCCCGACCAGCGCGGTAAAGTGCAAACACACCAGCACAAGACGGCTCTAGATAGGGCTGAGCTCCGGTCTGTTAAGGTTAAATGGCGGATCATTCACGAGAGGATTTTGAGATGCACAGATTCCCAAATGAACGCATATCCAAAGATTTTGTTAGAGTGGTGAAATACATTCACACCGCTGACATTATATTGAGGAAAAAGTATAGCCAACCAAGCTCAAGTAGCTCAGTGTAGCCAGACTGACCTTACGTGGGCCTAAATTAGGACTTTAAAAAATATCGGCGCAAATTATCGGCCAGAATTCTGTTATCGGACCGATAATAATATTTTAATTTTTTCACTTATCGGCTAATAATATATCGGCCGCCGATATATCGTGCATCCCTACATATTAATCCAGTCCCACAGGTACTAGAGGTCACTCTGGAGGTCATTCACAAGGTCATTCACAAGGTCATATTAATCCAGTCCCACAGGTACTAGAGGTCACTCTGGAGGTCATTCACAAGGTCATATTAATCCAGTCCCACAGGTCCCCACTTTTGAAGATAATCTTCAGAGGCGTTGCTTCTCCGAGGCCAGCCGGCAGCTGATAGGTCGAGAGGACTGTCTGTTTGGGATTGGCCAATGGAAGCAGGATGAGGAGGCGGAACTTAAGCAGGACTATGAGAATCTTTGGGAGGGGATTGAGCAGACAATCAGGAAATCCCTCCAACCTCTAGACCAATCAGAGCAGGGCGCTCTGAAGGAGGCGGTGCTAGCCATCCAACAGGAGGAGGAGCAGGACATGAGGTGGGAGGAGTCTGAGGAGCAGAAGCGCCCTGATTGGAGGCCGCGGCGCTTCAGATACGCCCATGACAGCCTATTGGAGGAGATGGTGACAGAGCGCATGCAAGAGGCGGAGCCTTACCCAGGGGGCGGGTCATCTGTGGAGAGCGAGCTGATTGGCCTGGGCCGGCGAATCAAGCTGGACATGCTGCAGGTGGCGCGGCAGGTGAGGGGCTGTTACCCGGGCAACGTGGGCGTGTGCCAAGTTTACATCCGCTTCTACCACCAGGCCTTCAGAGCCCGCCTGACGGAACTCAGCGAGTTTGGCCTTGACCAACCGGACTGCACACACCTGCTGAGCTGGACCAATCAGCATTACCCGAGGTGAGTTTTTTAGCCAGTCAGCATTACCCCACGTTAGATGCTCAGCCAATCAGGGATGTCCTAGTTGACCGGCTTGGCCAATCAGTAAATGTGTGCGTGCTGTGTGCAATGTGTGTGTGTGTGTGTGTGTTTATGTAATGTGTGTGTGTGTGTGTGTGCGTGTAGTATTCTCCAGGAGCCAGAGCTGGCCTCTGAGGTGAACATTAAACTGCTGGAGCCGCTGCTGCCTGCAGACGTACTGAGATCTCTGGAGGAACAGTACTTAGAACACAGGGAGGTGAGGACACACACACACACACACATTACATACACACACACACACACATAGAACACTGGGAGGTGAGGACACACACACACACACATACACACCTAGAACACAGGGAGGTGAGGACACACACACACATTACATACACACACACACACCTAGAACACAGGGAGGTGAGGACACACAGACATTACATACACACACACACACACCTAGAATACAGGGAAGTGAGGACACACACACACATTACATACACACACACACACACACATACACATTACACACACACACCTAGAACACAGGGAGGTGAGGACACATACACACACACACACCTAGAACACAGGGAGGTGAGGACACACACATTACATACACACACACACACACACACACACACCTAGAACACAGGGAGGTGAGGACACACGCACACACACACATTGCAAACACGCACACACACACACATTACATACACACACACACATTACATACACACACCTAGAACACAGGGAGGTGAGGACACACACACACACACCTAGAACACAGGGAGGTGAGGACACACACACACCTGGAAGATAGGGAGGTGAGGACACATACACACACACACACACTCACACCTGGAACACAGTGTGTGTATGTGTTTCTGTGTGTGTGTGTGTGTGTGTGTGCACGCGTGTGTGTTTCTTATTCCACTGTTTCAACTAAATAAATAAACTAAGTAAATAAATAAAATACTGTGGTGTGTGTTGGACAGAAATAAACTAACTAACTAAATTAACTAACTAACTAACTAACTAAATAAATAAACTAACTAAATTAATTAATTAATTAATTAATTAATTAACTAACTAAATAAATAAATACATAAATAAACTAACGAACTAAATAAATAAATAAATACATAAATAAATAAACTAACTAAATAAATAAATACATAAATAAACTAACTAACTAACTAAATAAATAAGCTAACTAACTAACTAAATAAATAAATAAATAAACTAACTAACTAAATAAATAAACTAACTAACTAACTAACTAAATAAATAAAATATGTGGTGTGTGTTGGAGGAAGCATCCTGGCACTTCACTTCCTGTTCAGGGGCATGTGGGCGGGGCATGTTCTCAAGTAGGCCAACATTAAAGAGCTCTGGAAGCATTTTGAAGAAGTGTGTGTGCGTGTGTGTGTGTGGTGTGTGTGTGTGTGTGTGTGCGCGTGTGGTGTGTGTGTGTGTGTGGTGTGTGTGTGTGTGTGTGGTTTTAGACCGAGCTGAAGAAATGCGTACAGAATGCTCTGCAGATGGCGGAGCAAGCCTGGAGGGGCGGAGCCACACAGATGATTGACGGCTGCTACTTTAGTCCTCTGGCAATTGACATCATACAGGTTGGTTTCCACCTGCCAAACTATATATCTTTTGAGTTTGTTTGTGTGTTTGTGTGTGTGTTGCATGCGTGTGTGCATGTGTTTGTGTGTGTGTGTGTTTACATGTGTGTGTGTGTGTCAGGCATGAAAACGGGTCAGGGGTGAAAAAGGTGAGAAGGGTGCGCGAAGAGGGAAATGGGCGTTTCATAGCAAAACAAGCGCGAGTGACATTGCTGCCAATAGTGCATAGCTTCCATGGAGTATGAAGTTGCCTAAAACCAGAGATTTATGAAGAAAACAAACTACAAAATGAATGAATTCTTTCTTCTTTTTGGCTTGGGCCTAAGTGTGAAGGGGCCCACTTGCGCTGTTTGGCAACATGCTTCAGCCTGGCCCTCCTCTCCTCCTCAGTAATCTACATGAGTTTTCTTTCTTTGTGCCTGAAGTTATCAGACAAAGTCTGAATATTTGTTGGACCAAACCAGGTAATAAATAAACTTGGGTAGGGTAGACTAGGCTTTAATTTGTAAAATCGGTTTGAAATGTTTTAACCTGCAGCTAGGCTACTTACAGATAGTGGCATTGTGCTAGTGTGTCAGGCCACTGAGCGTTTCTTAAAAGATGGCATTACCATGTCAAACACTGTTTTTGTCTCTGAACTTGACAAAACGCACCAGCCCAGTTTAGGAGCATTTAATTCAACTATTTATTTATTCACATTAGCCTTTGGTATACTGATAAAGTATGCCTATTTGCTTCACCTTTTGTCGATCTAGATGGCTCAAACTGCACGTATTCTTCATGAAATGAACTCGTTATGTCTATATTTCTGTCCAATATCGCTAACTTTAACAACAGCCTATGCTACGTTGCTACACCAATCTCAACGTCTTTTTCTGAACAGAAGTTGAACGTTTCAACTAGCCCACCTGTGACATCAATAAGCATCTCTCCTCGCCGGGCTCACATTCCAGCTGACATTTCAGACGCATAATCTGTAGTCACACGGACAGGGAGGCTATTCCAGCGCAAGCGTTCTGTTAGTGTTGCATCCGCGGCAAAATTTAGCTTCCAGTGTTTAATAGGCTAAATGCATAGGGGCTGCATTCACATAATCGTTGGTGGATCAGACAAGTTTTTAATTGGGCTCTTGTTTTACAACACATCAAGATGCGTTAGCGTCTGCGCGTGATTTGTAAACTCAGTTGTAACCCCATACCCCCCCCACAATATTTTCTCATCGGATCTGCGCGAACCACGTAAATCCCCTATTTTGGATTCAAAATGGCGAATTTCGCTGAAAGGTGAGGAGTTTTCATGCCTGGTGTGTATGTGTGTGTCTGGGTTTGCATGTGTGTGTGTTTGTGTTCATGTGCGTGCGTCTGTGTGTTTGCATGCATGCGTACATGTGTTTGTGTGTTTACGTGCGTGTGTGTATGTGTACATGTGTTTGTGTGTGTGTTTCCATGCATACATGGGTGTGTTTGTGTGTGTTTACGTGCGTGCGTGCGTCTGTGTGTGTGTGCGTTTGCATGCTTGCGTACATGTGCGTGTGTGTGTGTGTCCTGATGTGTGTTTGTTCTCTGCAGTGTGTGGATGGCAATCTGAAGTCTTGCCAGGCTGTGCTAGGTGATGACCTCACACACACACACACACACAAGCTGCTGGCAACCCTGACACTCTTCTTCCGCAGGCAAGTACATGTGCGTGTGTGTGTGCATCACTCTGCTCTCACTGCTCTCATTACTCTGCCCTCAAGTTGTGTGTGTGTGTGTGTGTGTGTTTGTTTTGAAATGTTCCTGTGGTTATCAAGACTTTTGTTTTGAAATGTTCCTGGGCAATTCCATGGAAAATTAGTTTTTTTGTAACATCCATAACGCCAATAAAATGTGATGGTATGGTATGATGAGAATGATTACATGACATTTGAGCATTTGCTATTTTTGGCTGATGAATGTACATGAGAAATGATGAATGTGTTCATTCACATCATACAAACGGCATTTCTATGGATATGACAAAAAGTCAATTTTCCGTGGAATTGCCCATCAGGACTTTTGTTTTGAAATGTTCCTGTAGGACTTTTGTTTTAAATTGTTCCTGTAGTTATCAGGACTTTTGTTTTAAATTGTTCCTGTAGTTATCAGGACTTCCTGGAGAAGGTGATGAAGCAGAGTGGAGCCCACAGCAGACCCGTTGTCATGGCGAATCTCACCTGCCTCCGGCAGTTCAGGTGAGTATCCCATCACACCAGTCCAGCCACCAGGTCTCTCACACACACACATAAACACACACACACACATACCATCAGTCCAGTCACCAGGTCTCTCTCTCTCTCTCACACACACACACATACCATCAGTCCAGTCACCAGGTCTCTCTCTCTCTCTCTCTCTCACACACACACACACACATACAGTACCATGAGTCTATGTGTGTATTTGTATTTCCGAATGTGTGTGTTACACTGTACTGTGTGTTAATATAATACGTGGTTCATTTTATGTCTCCAAGTTAAAGATTTTGTTTTTATGAAAATTGCTAATTTTACATTTATGTTAATTAAGACAACCTTGCATCAATAACAATGCTTTATATTTTAGACTCAATTTATCCATAACTATTATTAATTATAAATATATATATACATAAATATTTACAGTTTTGCTCGATTACTTTGATGCACTTAATGAAACTGGGATCCACTTGAGCGTGAGCTTCACCTTCTTAGCACATCAGAATGATTAAACACACACACACACACACACACACAGACACACACACAAACACACACACATTCTCATTGGTTTAACATGATGTCTCATATCCTTTTTCAAAACATTTAAGATCAGCAAATGCTTGTCATGTTAACTTTGAAGTGTGTTTTATGACTATAAAAAAAAGTTTAATGATAAAAACTCATTACATTTATTTTGTTTTCTCTACTCTTGTAATGCATCTCGAATTATATGACCCATGTGTGTGTGTGTTTATAGGGAGTTTGTGTGTGTATGTGTGTGTGTATGAGAGTGTGTGTGTGTGTATTTGTGTATGTGTGTGTATTCATGAGTATGTTTGTGTGTGTGTGAGTGTGTATTCATAAGTATGTTTGTGTGTGTGTGTATTCATGAGTATGTTTGTGTGTGTGTGTATGAGAGTGTGTGTTTGTATTCATGAGTATGTGTGTGTGTGTGTGTTTATAGGGAGTTTGTGTGTGTGTGTGTCTTCATGAGTATGTGTGTGTTGTGTGTGTGTTTATAGGGAGTTTGTAACTGGAGAAGCTTCCTTCCCCAAGGATGTCCGTACTAGCTGCGTTTCCCTAGTAACCAATATGAGAGATGGCTGCCACGCCCACTTAACCAGCATCATTCATCAGAACCTCAAGGTACCACAGACCATCTGTCTGTCTGTCTGCCTGTGTGTGTGTGTGTGTGTGTGTGTCTGACTCTCTATATGTATCCCTAAATGTAATTGTACTTTTGTATGTGTGTGTGTGTGTGTCTACTTGTGTATGTATGTGTGTGTCTGCTTGTATGTGTGTGTGTGTCCAGGAGAGCTACCGTAAGCTGTGGAGTCATAACTGGCTCCAGAACAGTGAGAGAGTGTGTGAGCAGCTCCAGGGTGGACTCAACACACACTTACAGGACCTGACAGCCCTGGACTACACCAGCAGACAGGTACACACACACACACACACACACACTTACAGGACCTCACAGCCCTGGAGTACACCAGCAGACAGGTACACACACACACACACACACCTCACAGCCCTGGAGTACACCAGCAGACAGGTACACACACACACACACACACACACAAGACCTCACAGCCCTGGAGTACACCAGAGGGGTATTCCAGAAAGGAGGTTTAACAAACACTGAGATAAAACTTAACCTCTGGGTTGTCTGAACCTGTGGCGACTAAACCCGAGCTGTCGGTTCCAAAACACCGGTTACCAGTTAGTTCAATCAACCCTGTGTTAGATAAACTAGAGTTGTGCGCGTTCACGGTGAACTTATAAAGACATCATCTATTGAGAGTCGAAACCATGAGTGAAACCGGCGAAACGAAGAGCACCGTATTTTTCAGAGGCGGAGTAATCGAGGCTAACGAGGAGGAGAGAACTGTAATAACAAAAAAAAGAGCAATACGCTACTTAAGCGCCTGCGTCCGAGACCTTGCTTGGCAGAGAATAGCCTAACTGACCGTGTACGTTTGAAATGCGTACGTTTAGGATAGCCTATTTAATGTCAAAAGCACAATTAAATAATTCACTGGACATCACGTATTGTATTGACTGCTTTGAATGATGCTTTCTTAAACTAGCCTAGTTGTAACAGATTGAGTGGGCCATAGAATTCTTTGAGAATCCCAAATGTAATTTTCTATTTTAACACGGGTTCTGCAGCTGTGGGCCAAGTTAAACTTTTGCGCTCCATCATCGGAAGGCTGAATGTCGGAAGGCATGGGCATTTTTTGTACTGTATTTGTTTTAATTATATCTTCAATGTGTCTGAGATGTTGTTTGTCCATCTGTCTGGTGAGCCAAACACAAATGTCCACTATGGTGTAGGCTAGAAGATTTATTTTATTCTATTCTAATTCACCATGCTGCTTTTCAAGTAGCCTATATTTAGGATTCAGCTGAAAAACTCAGCGCTCTTGAAAAACTCGTTTGGAAAATAATGGATAGGCTATCATGTGATGTCGTGGTCTTATCGCCCTCTCACGGTGAATTGCACGGATGAATATTACATGATTTTGTGCTTCTTTGTCAATCGGACCTTCGTCAAAATGAAACACCATTGTGTGACAAGTGTAAAAATAGCGGCCTGATTGAACATGCACTGAAATAACCGAACATAATTGAACATAACCTGAACAAAACCTACCCCCTACCAGGTTAGGTTCAGAGCCTATGTTACCATAGTTACTTACATAGCCTGATCATATTTGAGCATTCTGGAACTGAAATCCCAGGTTTACCGCTAACTCTGTGTTAACATACCCAGTTAAGCCAGTAAACCTGCTTTCTGGAATACCCCTCAGCAGACAGGTACACACACACACACACCTCACAGCCCTGGACTACACCAGCAGACAGGTACACACACACACACACACCTACAAGACCTCACAGCCCTGGACTACACCAGCAGACAGGTACACACACACACACACACACATATAAAAATGCATGTTAAAGACCTGAATGACAAGGTTCGAGTCCATCAGGAGTATGATTGATTGATTGATTGGTTGATTGATTAGGAGCTACTGGGCGTGCTCCATGAGGAGGTGTTGCTGGAGTACGTGCGGAGGATGATGAAGAGGAAGATCAAACTGAAGGACAAACAGCAGCAGGAGCAGGCAGCAAGAGCACTGTGCTCGGACAACCAGGACATACAAACAGTCTTCATCCAGGCCGTGAGTACACACACACGCGCACACACACACACACACACACACACACACACATAGTCAAGGGTTAGCTAGTTGGTTGTTTAGTCAGTTAGTTAGTTAGCTAGTCAGTTAGCTAGCTGGTTAGCTAGTCAGTTAGCTAGCTGGTAGGATAGTTAGTTAGTTAGCTAGTTGGTCAGCTAGCTGGTTAGTTAGTCAGGGCCAGATGTTTGCTTTTGCGGCCATTTCAGGCGTATGTTTCGCAATGTGCGTGTAAAATCATTGCGAGATACAAACAGGCCGCAATGATGTAAAAGCGCAAACTGCCTGTCGCGGGAGCTGAAAGTGGCAGATTGCGATTGTCATGTCATGCATATGCTTTCATGGGAGGATCCAGGGGAAAGTGGGAGTTTAGCGTAAAAAGATGGGAGGGGAAGAGTAAAGAGCGCCTAGTTATGTATTCTGCGGTATGTACAAAGACTGCTCCTGAAAGCGCACGTCTATTCTGCGCCTAAATACTTCCGCCTTGTAAAAGCAGGTGTTAATCCAAATTGCAGTTTAATGCGTCAATAAGAGAACCTTTCAAAGACAACAGTCACCAGTTGTTTTGGTGAAAGTATTTGTACTACCAAAAGCAACCTTAACTTTCGTTGGCCTTTCGAATGTCTTATTCACTTTCACGTCATTCACTTAAACTTTCCTACTTACTAGATTGGACCAATCTTCCATAGCCTACGTGCACAAGTAGTTTGAGTAGAACTACTGATCTTCATTATCTCCCTGCTTGTTTATATCTTATCATGTATGGCAGGGGTGCCCAATAGGTCGATCGCAGAGCCAATGACGGTAGCTCACAGAACTCAGCAAAAAAAAAACAACAACAAAAAAAACGCGCCTTTTCAGAAAAGCAATCCATCCTATCATGTCATTATATTACCATGTGCCCGCTGATTGACGTGTAGACAGGCCAGTCTGCTGGTTGCTATTTTTTTTTTTTACACTACGTTACCATAACAACCATAAACTACCAACGATTCTAGAGTAGAGCTAGTCTCAGTCGACACTACAGAAAAGCACCATTGCTTTCGTTTTTACCGTTGCTTTTCGTTTTCGCTATTGCTCGTTTATTATCTGTATAGAAAAACTAAAATGATACCACAATGAATGAGGGAGTGAAAGAAATAAAAAAAAGCAAAGACCATTTCCATCAGGAATGGGAAGATGACTTCTTATTCACGATGTCATACTCAAAGTGTGTCTGTCTGATCTGTCGATCCAGCATTGCACTTCCAAAGAAGGGGAATGTAGAGAGACACTTTAGAATGGTTCATCGAACCTTTGATACAGACTTTCCTCCAAGCAGTGAATTGAGAAAGAGAAAGGTGAGGGAGTTGAAGTCTCAGCTTCTTGGACAGCAGTCTCTTTTCACTCGGCCAACAGCGAAAGCGAAGGCCGCCACAGAGGCATCATTCCGGGTGAGTTGGACAATCGTTAGGCACAAAAAGTCTTTTCAGGATGGAGTTCTCATTGAGGCAGCTGATTCTTTGTTTAAAGACTTTACGAACAAAACAGAAATAATATCTGCAGTCAAAGCTGTTCAGTTGACAAAGAATACAGTGACCAGGCGATGCGAAATGATGGGCGACAACTTAGTGCAGCAGCTTGCTAAGGACATTGACTGTTGCGAGTGCTTCTCGCTACAGATGGACGAGTCTACGGACATCACAGACAAAGCCCAATTGTACATTTTTATTCGAATGGTCTTCCACGACATGACTGCAAAAGAGGAACTTTTAGCAGTTCTGCATATGAACGCACACACACGAGGGGATGAGACCTTTAAAATATTCAAAAACTTTATCAACAAGAATAAGATTCCAGTGTGCAAATTGGTGTCAATCACCACCGACGGTGCGCCTTCCATGATGATCCGAGGATGAAGCGTTTCCTGACTTTTTAAGTTATCATTGTATCATACACCAACAAGCGTTGTGTGCGAAAATGTTGAACATGAAAGAGATCATGGACGCAGCAAACAAAGTAGCCTGCTCTATCCGTGCTAGATCTCTTCAAAGACGACTGTTCCGCTTGCATCTTGAGGCTGGCAGCGACCACTCAGACCTACTGCTTCACACGGACGTAAGGTGGTTGAGTAGGGGGAAATTCCTGCAACGATTCCACGATCTCCTTCCCGAGATAAAGCAGTTCCTACATGACAAAAAACATGCGGAATACACGCAACTTAACGATGATCGGTGGCTGCTTGATTTGGCGTTTTTAATTGATCTGGCAAACTTGCTCAATGAGCTGAACGTGGAATTACAGGGCAAAGAGAAAACCGTGATCAATATGATAAGCTCAGTGAACGCCTTCAAGGCAAAACTTAAACTGCTTTCTTCAAAGATCCAACGCCATGATCTGGGGAACTTTGGAAACCTTGCATCTGAGCTGAACAATCAAGGAAAGGACTTAACGGAGATTGACAGTGCATGTTATGCAGAACAGATTGACACAGTCCTGTCAGACTTTGACAGGAGATTTCAAGACTTCGCTCTACTTGAGCCAGTTGGCACGTTTATGTGCTTCCCTTTTCGGGAGAATACTGAGGTCGATGTCCTCGCTTCTAAGATCGCAACAATGTTTCAGCTCAGTTCTGCTGAAGTTGAGGATGAGATCTTGACACTGCAAGCGGATATTAGCTTGAAGTCTAGGGCCCATGAACAATTCTGGAGTTTACTCACAGAAGAAAAGTATCCCAACATGAGAAAATGTGCAGCATCACTGACTGCAATGTTTGGGTCTACTTACTTGTGCGAATCGACCTTTTCACATATGAAATTTATCAAGTCAAAATACCGCTCCACCCTGACCGACGATCATTTGGAGGCCTGTCTTAGACTGGCTATCAGTAGCTATTGCCCGGACTATGCATCCTATGCTAGTGGACTCTATCCAATGCAAGTCATCATCTGAATAAAGTACTGACCACTGATGTGAACATGCCAATGTGTATGCAAGAAAATGACATGCAACTTATTGTACATAAAGTTAATTCACTGTCTGAAAGTTTCAATGTTTGAACCGTGAATTGTAGTGTGATGTAGGCCAAATGGCATGGTATATGTATGTATGTTCCTAGTCCTAGAAATCCTAGTGTTAAAAAAAAGTTACATTTCAATGTGAGTGTGTGTGTGTGTGTGTTACCTGAATAGGTAAAGTTACATTTCAATGTGTGGATTTTGATGTAAATGTACTGAATTGTATGGGAAATGTAATGTAAGTGCCACTGTGTATGAAATCATATGCATGTTGATTAGTAGCTTCTATTGTGGACTATTGTGGACTGTTGTTACTGTATTTCTACAGTTGGTAGGGAAATTAAACTCAACCATAAATTACTAATGATTTAAGTGTGAAACATTAAAGCAAAATAGCAGCCAATATGACACTGTGTGTTCGTTTTGATACATTAAAAAAGACACATAATGTGAGTAGTAGATCATTCTGACCCAGTCACTTAAAAGGTAGATCACCATTCAGAAAAGTATGGGCACCCCTGATGTATGGTATTATTTCATGATCGCTAAACGTTTGATTCTTTTTAATGTTCTCATCAGTTATCAGTTACTTCATTTAACTGCGCTTGTATGTAGCCATGTAACTGCCATTCAGTTGTGGACGTTCGTAAATTGCGTTTATGGGCAGAGAAAGGCGCAGTTTACACTAAGGATACGATTGATAAATACGACGGAAACTTGGGTCTGACAGCGTTCGCAATCTGCGGTGTGTCCATGGCGCTGATAACGCTACGTTCGCAAATGTACGTACATCTGGCCCTCAGTTAGCTAGCTGGTAGGATAGTTAGTTAGTTAGCTAGCTGGTAGGATAGTTAGTTAGTTAGTAAGCTAGTTGGTTAGCTAGGTGGTTAGTTAGTCAGTTAGCTAGCTGGTAGGATAGTTAGTTAGTTAGCTAGCGAGAGTAACTTTTTCAGGTTACGTGCTTCTAAACACTCTAAAAAACGTTCAAGGAATGATTTGTGTGTGTGTGTGTGTGTATGTGTGTGTGTGGTAGGGTTCTACAGAAGGCTGGATTAGCAGGGTCCTGCCTGAACTAGCAGAGCTGCTGAAGATTCAAGATCCTGACACCATCCACCTGCAACTCCTCACCCTGACCAGAGAACTACCTGATATCAGGTAACACACACACACACACACACACAATACATACGCTTCTCATCCCTAAGGTGGTGCAAATGTCTGTGCACCTGTAGAAAAGATTTGCAACTGCACAACAGCTTTTTGTGCGTAGAATATTGATTTTTAGTTGTAGAATATATTTGTAACGGTAAAATATTTTGGAGGATGATTTGTAGCTGTAAAACCGATCCGTACCCGTAGAATAGATTTGTAATAAATAATTTAAATAATTTTTACAGTTTCGAAACGTGATATACACATACAAAACATTTGAGTCTAATATTCTTTCATATGTGTGTATGTCTGTGCGTGTGTGTATGGTGTGTGTCTGTGCGTGTGTGTGTGTGTATGGTGTGTGTGTGTGTAGTGTCAGTCATGTCTCTGCTCTCTTGCAGCTGCGGTGTGGCCTGTCGGATAGAGACTGTAAGAAGATCAAGAAGACCTTCACTGAACTGAGTGCACAGGACAAACACACACACTCACACACACGCCAGTTTTTCAGCAAAGTCAAACTTTAATGAGTTCATACACACACACTAGGCTGACCGCACATCCCGAAAAATTCAGGACTGTCCCGAAATCCAAGCAGCTGTCCCGATTCCCGAATCCTTCCCTAATTATGCTAGAGTATCGAGTAGTTATCGGCTGATAGAACATTCATTATGCTAGAACAGCGTGGCTGATGGAACATTAATTATGCTACAGCAGAGTATCGAGTATTGAGTAGTTATCGGCTAATGGAACATTAATTATGCTAGATTATCGAGTATCGAGTAGTTATTGGCTGATAGAACATTAATTATGCTAGAGCAGCGTATAGAGTATTTATCAGCTGATAGAACATTGATTATGCTAGAGTATCGAGTAGTTATCGGCTGATAGAACATTGATTATGCTCGAGTATCGAGTAGTTATCGGTTGATAGAACATTGTATCGAGTAGTTATCGGCTGATAGAACATTAATTATGCTAAAACATTAAAAACTGTTTGTGGTGGTTGAGTCGTCCTGCAGTAGCTCCTGTCACCTGCTGATTGGCTGCAGCAGTCCAAATTGATTAGCCTGCGCGCTGCTCATTGGCTGATTGATTAGCCTGCGCATTGCTGATTGGCTGCAGCAGTCCAAATTGATTAGCTTGCGCGCTGCTCATTGGCTGATTGATAATGACCTCATTTTCATTCATTGTTGACTCAGACCCGATCACAGATTCACCATGGCAACTAGGGCGGCTTCATTGCTTCTTCTACGGTGTGAAGTAGGTAGCGATAGCCTTTTCACAACAGCAACAAACAGCAACACCTCTGTTTAGGAGAATATTGCAACTAGTTCCGCGACCACCACGCGCAAAATGGTTAGGCACTCCCGTGACGTCACATTGTCGCATGACAGGTCGGTATGTAAAAGTTAATTAATGATCACAAACATTTAAATAATGACCGTGGGTCTAGGTATATGTGATGACAATGTTTAGTGGGCAGTGGAATAACTATTGGTTTCTGTTTGTGATGACTGACTGAGATAAGGGATGAGATTAAATAGATCCTGGAACTTAGCCTGGTCTGGAGCAGGCTAGCTCCACAGAATAAATCACCATGGTAACTTATACCATAACATATCCTGCTGCCCCCTATCCCGCTTTTGTGCAACTGGATCACGGATAAATTGAGCCAGGATAACCAAGATATCCCGGCTTAATCCCTTATCCTAGTTTTGTGCAATAGGCCTCTGATGAACACGTTGCTAATAAACACAAACGTCTCTGTACACACACACACACACTCGACGTCTCTGCAGGGGGGTATTCCATCAACCTCGCTAAAGGCCAAACCTGGCTTATTTCGATAAGTCTCGCTAATTTTAGTGAGAATTCCGTTCCATTAATTAGGTTAACGTGAATCCTAGCTTGGTAACCATGGGAATTTATGCCACAGAACTAACCTGCTCCGTAGCAGGTTAACGTTCAAGCTAAATTAAGCTGTGTTGCAAAAAAAAAACAATCAGTCGGAAAACGAGTCCAAAAAGATGGTTCCGTCAACCTGTGCTCTCGTCACCTGTAGCCAACTTCAAAAATAGAAGTAGGCCTATAGAAATGTTTTTTTCCGACAGTACACCAAGCATGGATTTACACATTCACTACCTCCAAAGAATGTATGAAGATTATACGATTAAAAATGTTTTAACTTCACATGCGTGTGGTTCTAGGAATCGTGCTACTCTATGTCACTTACGTTCGGTGGTGGTGTAACGTGCAGCGAGACGGTATAGTAAAGGAATTACTTTCTTGCGTGTTCGCAGGTTCGCTTCCCATACGAAGTATGAAGGCTACATTGTTTATCACCTGGATAGTGGCATTTTTAGTTATAATATTTGATGAAAGACATATGTCTACTGCTGATAAAGGGTCATGCACATTTGGTAGGCTGTTCAGTGACGGCTTTGCCAGTGGGTTATATTATATCTGATGCAAGCCAAAGGATAATAATTCTGTAGCCTAGGCAGCTAATAATTAAAACTGCTTCATGTGTCGACGATTGTTCATGAATGTCAAATCAACTGTGTGCTACACACACTAGGCATAAATTGAAAGCCATTGCATTTCAGATCATTTTATTTCAAACACTTTGGGACTTATGGGAGACAATAGGCTATTATGTTGATACTAATTTATTTTATGACCACCTACACCTAGACAATAATTTGGAGTGAACTCTTTTAATATAAGAACGTAGGCTATAGATAGTTTTGAATATATGGCAAAGTTGTTTTTGAGTTTATACTATTTATTCATTCACTCGTTTTGTTCAAGCATAGACTGTAGGCTATAGTCTATGTGTTCAACTCGCAATTGATTTCAAATCATTAGCATTGTTGTTTTAAATGTATGCTTTCATTATTCTCCAATTTCTGTAGGCAATCTATTTTTTTCTCTCGATGTTAAATTTGATGACTTTCGATGAAAATCCTGTAGATGGCGCTTGCCTATTGAACAGAAATCGTCTAGTATTTGTCTTAATTTTACGAAATATATCGTCTTTTCGTCAATCTACTGTTTTGGTCTACTTTTCTACCTCGTGCACGAGCAGAGATGAAGCTGAACTAAACCTCGCTTGAATAAACGAGGCCAAGATGTTAATGGAACGGCTTCAGCCCCAAGTGAAAGTCTACGCTAGTTCAAGCCAGGCTATTTCTGGTCAAAGTCAAAGGCAAAGTCTGCTTTATTGTCAATTTCTTCACATGTCAAGACATACAAAGAGATCGAAATTATGTTTCCTACTATCCCACGGTGGAGACAAGACATATTTTACCAATTAGGTCCACAGACAAACATAACATTCAAGTAAACAATATAAAAAGTAAAAATAAGAAGGCACATACAAACATAACAAGGAAAGTAGGTTAAAAACACATGAACAAGCGTAGACACCTGTTAAGCGCCGCCTTCATTAGCGAAGTTGATGGAATATCCCCCAGGTCCAGCGATGACTTATGTTGCTGATGTCTAGGTTACACATAGCTACAACAGCACAATCATTGTGTTTTCTAAATGACTGACAGTTTAATCTATTGTCAATTTAGACAATTAATTTTGCCATAAAGTAGGCCTATTAGTGTAAAGTAGTAGCCTGGCGGGCCATCCTATATCATTGAAATGTATAGTCTGGCATCGAACCATTCACCTCGCTTAATCCAAGGGGCGGGCAGAGAATTGTCTTTCAAACTGCCTAGGCATGCAATAGGCCAGCGCTACAACCATATCCGTATCCGGTCGGCAAAACGGCAAATACATCCTTCTTTGAAAGGAATGACTTAAGTGCATTGTGTTGCTCAACTTTCAAAGAAAAGCACAAGTCCAACTTTTGACGCCAACGCCGATTCAAACAACCGCTCTTCGTTCGCCATAGCCACCTTCCTTGTTGTTCACCGTCGCAGGACTGTCGTTATCCTTATCATGTTAAGCCCGCCTTAAGACTCTCTAACAAAATAGAGCTCTGTGATTGGATGAGGTCCACGGCGTCAGCCAATAGAAATCCCTATGGTTTGATACTAGACGTACAGGCTGAGCAAATTAATTTGCCGCCGCTAGGGTGCGTCTAGATTTCTAGGCTAGTAAAGTAGGCCTATTAGCGTAATTTTGCCGTAAATGGGGGGGGGGGGGGTACCTACTTATACTGGGGGGGGGGGTGCATTGGGACGGGTGTCTACGCTTGTTCATGTGTTTTTTAACCTACTTTCCTTGTTATGTTGATGTATGCTTAATAAATCCTTTGGTTTTTGAGTTAAAAAGTGAATGTTCTTCTTTTTTCCAGGTCTTCACACACACACACTCGTAAAGCGGTGTGAATAGTCAGATGACTTCGTCAACAGTTGCGGCTGTCTAACAGCATGTAACTGTCACTATGGTGACTACCTTTCCTGTGTCGTGATTAATTTGCACTGGTTCCTGATTGAAAAGGGTCATGGTGGTCTTCATAAAACACTCAGACAGGATGAATGAATGTATAAATGCCTTTATTGTCATTAGGGGTCATGGGGGTCTTCATAAAACAGTCAGACAGATGGGAGGTTCTGCTGTGCTCATCATAAACACACACACACACATCAGTCCCTCCAGGAATTTGCGATCGCAACAATTAACGCAAATTCAGCAAATCCTCATGAATTCTGGGCGACCTCGCAATTTTTTTCCAAACGCGGCAACTTTTTCGCAAATTTGACCAATCATCATGGTTTCCCTGTGAAATTTCACCTACCACAACAGTCCCTCGCGCAGAATATTGACTCAGATGCCACACTCACTTCTGCAGACACCAGAGATAATTTGTTCACTCCTCTGCAGTTTTGATGACAATAAATAAAAGGCTAACGTTAATGATCTGCTTTACTTGCATCTGTCATCTCAACCTAGTGTTGCTAACCTGCCTAAGCTATGAAAGTAGGTTAATTAAGGCCTACTTGGTTTACTGACATTTGAGTAGGCTACAATATGCAACCCATTGGCAAACGTTTACACCTGGAGATGTCCTTTTAGCTCGTGTCATGTTTGCTAGCTTGTGGGCTCAGTTTGTGTAGTGCAGGGCTACCAAAATCATAGAAATTAATAACATTGTAAGACATTTACCTCTTCTATGATCCAAGAATGATTTCATACGAGTTATTTTTTTTTTTAACATTTATTTTAACTAATGACATAGAAAACATCCCGAATTCTATCCACATATCGTAATGCACTATGCAAAAAGTTATTTCCAGTCGTAGCCGAACACAGTGAGATGCAAGCGTTCCAATCCGATTAGATATGTTATTACGCTATTCTCACATCCTTAAAGTGGCAGGCTTTAAAGTGGCTTATTAGACTTACACACCACCAATGTAATAGCATTAAAGAAGAAGTGCAGTCTAATAGTTTAAATCAATATGAAATTACTAGATACTTAGTTGGCTATCAGTAATTATGCAAGTCACAGAATATGAATTATTAAAAAGACATGAACTTAATATGAATTACAACATATATGAATGTATTGAAACATATGACATGATGCCATCTCTTTAGGGGGCTGTCTTTTTTGGACAGTTCTACGAAAGGTTATACTGCTTTGTGAATTACCCCAGTCAAAGTATTTACACAAATAGAGTAGCCTAGGCCTACCTTGATTTTCTGTAACCCTTACTATTTACCTTTACTTATCCCTTTTTAATAAGCATCAAGATGATCCATGTAATTTTGGTCTCACTAACCTTAATTACCCTCAATTAAAAAATAATAATAAAAGAAAATCGCAACTATTTGTGCAATTTTCACTTCCTCTCGCAATTTCTTCGCAACAAACAGCTAAAAACACCGCAACTTCCATCGCAATTTTTTAGAAAAGTTGTCGCGAAATCAGGCATTTTAGATCGCAACAATCTCAAAAAATCCTCACGAAATCCTGGAGGGACTGACACATACAGACCCCACCACACACATACACACACAGACCCCCCCCCCCCCCCACACACACACACACACACACACATACACATATACAGACCCCACCACACACATACACAAACGCCACCACAATACTAACATTGAGCTAACAAAAATAACAAAGCTAACACAATACTAGCATTGAGCTAACATAGAGATAACAAAAAGCTAACACAATACTAACATCGCGCTAACATTGAGATAACACAAAGCTAACACGATATTAGCACTGAGCTAACATAGAGAAAACACAAAACTAACAAAATACTAATATCGAGCTAACATAGAAATAACACAAAGCTAAGACATTACTAGCATCAAGCTAACATAGAGATAACACAATGCTAACATAAAAATAACACAAAGCTAATATACAGTTGCCTGTATGATAGGGTGACCAGATGTCCCCTGTTGGAGCTGTTCCCGGAAATGTCCCTGGTTTTGACTGTGACTGACAGACCCGAAATTGGAATGAAAAAAGAAAGAAAACACTGACCAAATATACAGTGGGCAGTGCTTCGACTTGGCCAGCTTCACTCGCGGTCCGCGCGCGGGATCACGTGACTTTAATTTGTATTTTTCCAGTGACGCTGCAACGACGCTGCAACACCCCAAACAACCGGTAGATGTCTCAAGTGAGCAGGGTGTCTGGTAAAAAGAAATGGAGCCTGGAAAACCCTACACAGACTTCACTACAGACTTTAGCAGACTGGTTTAGAAATAATTTAATAGCCAGAAATATGCCTGCCCTGCCCTAATAAAGAAATATTTGGTTAACTGCGAGTGAATCCTGTTTGCAGCCGTAGAAGAAACGCAGGACAAATTAAACATTCTGGTTTTCTCCGAGTGCAACGATGATAGACAGACATCATTTGGACAAAATATAGAGCATATTAACCTCCATTGCTCAGCCAAATGCCTCCCTTTTTTGATTATTAAAGAGTGTTTTTCATTTAAAGGTTTGACTTTGTGCTTATTCAGTAGAGCATTTAGTGCTCTCCCCAATCCCAGACATTCACATTGCATGTTTGTTTGTAATGGATGCAACCGCGTGATAGGCTACGCGTTTGACAGCAATGAGTTGTTAACAGACATGAACCAAGACACAGGCCTATAGCCCAGCAGCAATCTAGGGACTGTTCATTATTTATTGAAGGGGCCACCGGAGGAATTTTGAGTGCTTCAATCAAAAGTTGCATGACCCTCCCTTGCCTGCTAGAAATTGTTCAAGGACCGTCCGACAGAATTGTTAAAAAAGACATGACCCTCCCCTGCCAATTGTCGCTGTCTTCCGCCCGCACTGCTTTGCGCCACAGCCACACACTGTGTATTTTAACTTTCCCCCGCTGTCTTGCCGTTTTAATGTTTTCCCGTAGAATATCCCATATTTGAATACTCTCATAACAGCCCTGCCATCGGGCCTGTCTCTGTGTTGCCCTGTTGCTACCCCTTGCCCTTCCAACGAAACAGATGTCTTCAAATCATCGTTTTCCTTGCTTGAAGGCGAACTTAGATTGATGTTAACCTATTTAAATTTAACGGCGTGATTGTCGTGAGAGCACGATTCATTGGCGTGCATGTTCGGCCTTATACGTGCGCACCTGCCTACCATCAGGCTACTCAGCTACTAGAGAAAGAATTTCCCCTGTTTGTATGTTCACTCCAAGTTGGCCTACCATAACTTACCAACTCTGCACTGTAGACCCTAACTGGCTATTTATATTTTTCTGTGAAATAAGCAAATGTATTTGTTCAACTTTATGAAGCAGAATTACGCATAGGGTACTTGGAACATAATACATTTGACAAAGGACAGATGAATGTTGCTAGTGACATAATATTAACTTTCAGTGTTTTACGATGTCTTTGTCATGGGGAAGTGTTTTTCCCCATGCATTTATTCTAGGCTACTGTCAGTGACTGCCGTGAGAGAAGCGGGTTCTGTGTTTCGTTCATGTTAGTGACTGATTCGAGAGAAGCGGGGTCTGTGTTGTGTTGCGTTGCGTTGATTTATTTTCATTGGGCATGCCGCAGTGTTGTAGTCAAGTCACTATGCCTCGAGTCCGAGTCCAGGTTCGAGTCCCCAGTGTTCAAGTCCGAGTCAAGTCTAAGTCATTAAAAAAAAATTCCAAGTCAAGTCCGAGTCGAGTCACTATTGATCCACGTCGAGTCCGAGTCGAGTCCCTATTGATCAAGTCGAGTCCAGGTCCAGCACTAAAGTAAGCATAGCCTACATTTCGTTCCATTTTTTCCCATTGCAGATGAAATCCTTAAAAGCAAAACGGACAATCTTCTGTCTCCATGCAGGGGTGCCATCACTTGTGTGAAAGTAGTATTGTCAAATTTCTTGCCAAACCCAATGTGTTGTATTTATTATATCGGAGAGAATACCATACCATAGCCTATAGGCCTACTCACAATAAATGAGCAATCCACATCCCAATCACACAGGGCATTAAGTCACATTATGCTGTTACTGACTACTGACAATTGTACTCTGTAGGCAGTGTTGTAGAAGTTCATACTTCACTAGAGCTAGATGGACGTTGGAGTAGGCCTATTTTGTAAGAGGTAGTGTGGATCATAAAAGGGCCTCCCCCGGCATTTTTAAAAAATTCTGGCTGTTAAATAGACTACACAATTTTAGCGCAGTTTGGGAGGGACAGAAACAGAGCAGGGCCCGTCTTGGTAGCTTCTTTCTGACTCCCGTGACGTGAACACTGGCTACCTGCAACTGCATAATGTTATCACTTCACTGACACTATGGAGACATATTTCATGCCAACAATGGAGATGAAAACTAGCTTTCGGTTAACGGAGATGCAGATCATCTGCCTAATTAATATCTCGGAGTGTCTATTCGTACCCCTTGGCCACACAACTGGGCTATTCACACCCTGTTACATAACAACAAAAACATGTTGCTCACGTGCCCAAAAACATCGCCGACATTCGTTTTTTCGTCAGCAGAAAGTGAAGAATTCTAAACGCTTTCAGCACTAATATCTGTTCAAATTAAACATGAGATGGAAAAGTTGTGTTTTATTTTCATAATCTTTGTTCAGTGAACACATACAACCGTCAGTTAATAGCTAACAGAAATTTTGTGAATGTGACGTTCAGGCCTACAAACTATAAGTTTACCTGCAAATCTCTACTTTATGTGGAAGTAGATAGTGCAGTGGTCACAGGGAAGGGCTGGCACGCGGGAGACCGGGGTTCGAATCCTGTGTGATGCGTTTTGGCAGAGTGAGTGTGTACCAACGTCTCTGGAGAAAAGGCGCGCAATTTGAACAAGAAATCGGTTCTCAAACGGAAGTTTTGATTGCAACAATTAGCTAGTTCATGCACCAGGGTGTAAATAGCATGCAGTACTATAAACACCAGGGTACGAATAGCATCCACTTCTAACTGTACATTGATGCAAACAGCATACCTTAAAGTGTCTATTACACAGCTGAGCTATTCACACTCTGTTATGTAACAACAAAAAACATGTTGCTTGTTTTTAAAAAACAAAATATATATATATTATTACATTGTGTGATCAATATGCCAAATTAAATGCACAGGGGTGCAAATAGCATACACTGATATTTGTCCTAGACAAGGTACTAATAGAACACATTGCTGTGTGCACTGGGGTACGAATAGCATACATTGATATTGTACCAGACGGGGTACTAATAGGACACATTGCTGTGTGCCCCGGGGTATCGCACCAGGGTACGAATAGCATACACTGCTAATTGTACCAGGGGTGCAAATAGCCTTACCCTATCTTAATTTCTTTGCGCAACAGGCCACATTCTATGTTCATTTCAGCGAGATGAGTGAAATAAATGTTTTTTTTTTAAGCTGCCATCGCCATAGGCTACTATTTGCTACGATATTCATCTGTTAGAAATAGAACAAGTTGCCAGTTCCTTTTTTTTTTTGTTCAGTGGATTAGGCTATCAAATCGCTCGTTTGAACAGTAACAGTAATCCACTTCATTCGTGGTTTTAAATATAGTTGTTTCTGGCCTACCCAGAAGAGGTTCAGTTTGTCAGTTTCACTTGCACAGACACATAGGCCTACATTGACACTACTGTACATGGACACTCTACTAGGCAATTTAATGTTATGCTTCTATATTTTATGACACCAACATTAAGAAGTATGCTATATCTTGATCGAGAAACCTTTTCATTGTGAATTAAATTAAAATGTTCTCCTCTTTGGAGAACATGTTTCATTAGGCTACTAGGCCTATGAAGAGGAGAACTAAATGTTCTCCTCTTCATAGGCCTATGTTTCGTTAGGCTACTAGGCTATTTGTTTTGCCTTACTCTTTATTCATTTAGGCTAGGCCTTTTTATTCAGTTATTAATCATCTTCCGTCCTTCGCACTACTTGTGTAGCGCACGCATTCTCCGACCTGTCACCTGTCACTCATCATCGGAAGGGAGGTGTTTGGAATTCCCGCGTTACAATCGTCAGCCAATCAAGGTGGTCACTTCAGTCAAGCTCGTGCATGAGTAATGACGTCATCCATAGCAACGAAGACTCACTCCTAGTTTAGGAGTTGTCTGAAAGGCTTTGTGAATAACATTTAAGAGAAAACTCCAAGCTAAAATCTTTTACTGCGATTTAGGAGTAGCCTACTCCTAGTGGTAAGATAAAAGGCTTTGTGAATAGCCTAGGGCCCCAGTTATTCATCATCTTCCGTCCTTGTGTAGCGCACGCATTCTGACACCTGTCACCTGTCACTCATCATCGTAAGGGAGGTGTTTGGAATCATGCCTGCGTTACAATCATCAGCCAATCAAGGTGGTCACACTTGCCCATTTACACAAATTAATGGTCGAATATTACTGATGATCATTGTTATTTAAGAACATGCAGTGTGCGTAGGGCACCAAAAACATCTTGCTCGTAAAAAAGCATCATACCGCACATTGTGACGGGTCTGTTATTTAACCTACTTACTGTAGGCTGCGCAAACCACAGGCCTTTATTTTGGGCAAGCCTGCATTCGAGGCTTTCTGTTGAAGAATTTTATATAAAGCCTGCGCTAACAGTAATCCTCCTGCCCCTGATAGGCTACCACAGCTGTGGATAGTGTGGAATGTTCAAGTAATAACACAATCCAATGTGTGTCTCAATTGTCCCCCGCTGACCACCTCACACATTTCTCTAGATTTTGCAACAAACTTACATGACACAATGCCATAAAATATGCCAGTTTTAGGACACAGAATAATGTTTGTAATGATACCAGTTAGGCCTACGTTTAACAGTAAGAAGTGTAATGAGCTATTCATTGTCAAAGGTGCATTATGAAGTGAAATTCTTACTTTGGAAAACAAATATTTGCTGATATCATCGCCGATATCATAAGAATATTGCAACAGATTCTGTGTGTTCTGGACTGCAGGTAACTTGTTAAGCCAGTGGTTTTCAAACTTTTATTTCATTCCCCACTTTGATCAAGGGGGAATAGACTGATGATAGTGGAGATAACGTGTTATCCCGAGGCCTTTGCAAGTCAGCATCTCCGACGGTAGTCTACCCTATTAAAAAAATACGTTTTCGATGTCCCAAACGGAGAGCCATACTTTATTGTTTTTAACGATCTCTATGCTACTCACAAAAATGTAGGCATGGGGACATGATGAAGTAGCCTAGGCTATCCAACTGTCGTGTGTTAAATGATTGTGATTAGCCTACGAGCCAGTGGTTTTCAAACATTATGCGTGACTCGGACATGCAACAGGCTCATATCGTCCTCGCATTCGCAAAATGAGGACCAGTGTTTTGTCAAATTGCAAATAGCTATTCGTTTTAACAAATGTTTATGATAGTATGAAGTGCTTTTTGTATAGGCTACTATCTTAATCTTGGAATATGGGGAGGGAAGTGGCACGTCTGCAGTCAGACAAATATGAATGTAATTCTGCGGCATAAAGCAGATGTATTTGTTTATTGTACAGACAAATAAAAATGACATGTCAAGCAGTCAATTGACTACATTGCAGTCAAGTAGTAGGGCAAATTAATGTGGGTCATAGTTGTCTAGCCTGTTAAAAACATCGCTAGATAGTATTAAATCTCCAACAACATTGTTTTGCAGAAGCTACAGATTAATTCTGAACAGTTATTTCTCTACTGTTTCAATTATCACACAAGACACTGTTTTGATTTGCGTAGTTGCGTTACCCCCAACACAGACGATAACATAGACAGCAAATTAAGATATTTTTTCGTTTTGTGGAGCGGCACCGGTAGGCTATCAAAAGCAGATTTCGATTTTCGCTACCACCGTGTAGTCAAGCCTTAAGCCATACCCAAGTAGCCTTAATCGAGGTAATGTTTAATTATGCATGATTTATTTTGTTATTGAATTCGTAGGCTGGGACTCCTCTCAGTAACAATTATGTTTAAAGGTAGCCTCCTGCTTTTTCAGAAGGGGCGGCAGTCAGGCTACTGACAGAGCGATGTACAGTGGCAGAGCGACGCACAGTGGCTGAAAGTGGTACTAAAGCTTCACGCAGCTTCACGCCTCGTAATGCGCGACTGAAGTGGCCATTTGAAAGCGATGCCCACTGTATATGATAGCTGCTCACCCTACACACACAGGCTCAAGACAGCCAGAGTAAGCACTCAGCTCATAGATGTTCTAGAATGCCCATATTTCCGGTATTTTGATAGGCGATAGAATCTTTGCCCTTTGCTGGGTCGTTGACAAATAAGGCTTGAGTTTTTAACTAATGCCCCCACTCAAGCTTTACTCAAAAGATTAGTCTTTTAAAAATCTTCCCCAGATCTTGTGAAAATGGTATGGTGTAAGGAGGCCTTAATTTGGGTTATGCGTCTGGCTGATACCTGAACTAGGGTAAGACAAACTACTTTATGAATGATTAGGGCAGTGTCCCCGTTTTAAGTTTACAAAGACAAAAAACATTACAGATTTGGATGTAGTTACGCTTCTAAGCTGAAAATGTCCCCGGATTATGTCACAGAATCTGGTCACCTTAACAAAGTGAAGCGTATTGCAAAGCTTAACACAGCGCTAACATTACTGACACAGAGCTAACAGTACTAACACAGAGCTAGCATTACTGACACAGAGCTAGCATTACTAACACAGCGCTAACATTACTAACACAGAGCTAGCATTACTAACACAGAGCTAGCATTACTAACACAGCGCTAACAGTACTAACACAGAGCTAGCATTACTAACACAGCGCTAGCATTACTGACACAGAGCTAACAGTACTAACACAGAGCTAACATTACTAACACAGAGCTAGCATTACTAACACAGCGCTAGCATTACTGACACAGAGCTAACAGTACTAACACAGAGCTAGCATTACTAACACAGAGCTAGCATTACTAACACAGCGCTAGCATTACTGACACAGAGCTAACAGTACTAACACAGCGCTAACATTACTAACACAGAGCTAGCATTACTAACACAGCGCTAGCATTACTGACACAGAGCTAACAGTACTAACACAGAGCTAGCATTACTAACACAGCGCTAACATTACTAACACAGAGCTTGTGTGTATCAGCGTCACAACAGATTCTCCGTTAGCCTGCCACAATCAGACCATTTCACAGATTCACAACCAGGAAGTTGTATATAGCTGTGATTGGTTGTCTTAGACAAGACATGGCGTGGCAGATAAAATCCTAAGGCTGTGATTGGTTGTCTGAGATAAGACAGGGCGTGGCATCAGAGATCCTCAGGCTATAATTGATGGTCGTAGGCAGGGCAGAGCACGGTACCAGAGAGGGGCGGGGCTTGGGGACGTGCCTTTGAGTGGCGGCTCGCTCAGTGCCGAGACAGGAGAGGCCGTTTGGGGCGAACATTCTGACACCGCGTCCATCACCTCGCTCATCTCCTGCTTGGACAAGTGGCCCTTCCACTTCAGCAGGGCACTCAGCTGCTCCTTACTGCACACACACACACATATACACACACACACAAATACACACACACACACATACATAGACACACACACACATACACACACCCACACGCATACACACACACGCATACACACACACGCACACACATATACACACACATACACGTGCTCACACACACGCATACACACACCCACACGAATACACACACACACACACACACACACTCACATTTTAATGCCTTTATTTGTGTTCACGTTTTACAATAGATTTCACTGAACACAAACAATCTTTGAAACCAGCATTGTAAACCCAGTAGCCTATGCCTCTGGTCTCAGTTCATGGGTACAAAAAACACACCACACACACGCACACACACATTCACACATATAAAAAACAGCGCCTTCTCCATATGTGGCCACTGCCAATTATCACAGACATTGAACAGAATTTTGCTAGAGCCTTTGTGTGTGGGTGTGTGTGTATATGTGTGCGTTTGTGTGTGTGTGTGTGTGTATGCATATGTGTGTGTGTGTGTGTATGCGTGTGGGTATATTTGTGTGTGTGTGTATGTCTGCGTATGCATTTGTGTGTGTGTGTATGCGTTTGTGTGTATTGTAAATGTTTTTTTGTGCGTGCGTGTTTGAGCGTGTGTGTTTTTGCGCTTGTGTGTGTGTGTATTGAAAGTGTGTGTGTGTGTGTAAGTGTATGCGTGTGTGTGTGTATACGTATGTATGTGTGTGTATACGTATGTGTGTGTGTGTGTGTGTGTGTCCCGCCTGACGTTTGGCTCCACCATGTGTGTGTGTGTGTGTGTATACGTGTGTGTGTGTGTGTGTGTCCTACCTGATGTGTGGACACTCTGTGATGATCTCGGTGAGGATGAGCTTCAGTGTGTCCACACCACTGCTCTTTAGAACCTCACTCACCCTCTGCAGCAACACACACCTCTGCACTTCACCATCCTGCTCCACACACACGCACAACACACACGCGTACACACATACACACACCACACACATAAAACATTAGTACATAAGGGCAAAATTGTAAAACTGCTTTTGTTGTACATGTGTTGTGGCTGCTGTGTGTAAGTGTGTATTATGTGTGTGTGTGCCATTCTGTCTGTGTGTGAGCGTGTGTGTATGTGTGAGTGTGTGCGAGCGTGTGTGTATGTGAGCGTGTGTGTGTGTGTTTGTGAGACCTGCTGTGGTCTGTGTGTGCAGGCGCGGATCAATGCATAGGCTAGATATGGAGCGACTGGTCTTAGGTATGCTCAGACCCCAGGTACAACACCGAGTCATGCCACATGCAGAAGTTTTCTGACGATACTGCAATTGTGGGGTGTATCAGGGACGAGCAAGAGGAGGAGTACAGGAGCCTGGTGGAGGACTTTGTGCAATGGTGCAAACTCAATCACCTTCAACTCAACACTTCAAAGACCAAGGAGATGGTGGTGGATTTCCGCAGGTCTAAGCCCGCTCTGCTACCAGTCTCCATTGATGGGGTCAATGTGGAGGTGGAAAGCACCTACAAGTATCTGGGTCTCCACCTGGACAATAAACTGGACTGGTCAGCCAACACTGACACACTCTACAAGAAAGGGCAGAGCAGACTGTACTTCCTGAGGAGGCTGCGGTCCTTCAATGTGTGCAACAAGCTCCTCAGGATGTTCTACCAGTCTGTTGTGGCCAGCATCCTCTTCTATGCAGTGGTATGCTGGGGAGGAAGCACAAAGAAGAAGGATGCTGGGCGACTTGACAGGCTGGTAAGGAAGGCTGGCTCTGTAGTGGGAGCTGAACTGGAGTGCATCACTTCAATATCTGACAAAAGGACCCTGAACAAACTGATCAACATCTTGGACAATGAATGTCCACAGTACTGAATCAGCCTTAGTTAAAGTTTTTTAACGACCTCCTCATTGCTGCCGATAATGGACATATATCAATTTTAGTCCTCCTGGACCTCAGTGCTGCCTTCGACACCATAGACCATGACATACTACTTCACAGGGTTGAACATTTGATAGGCATTTAAGACTCAGCACTCGCTTGGTTTAGATCATACCTTTCTAACCGCAGACAATTTGTACAAGTCCACAATAAACCATCTATCCAGACTATGGTAAAATATGGGGTGCCCCAAGGCTCAGTACTAGGGCCCCTGTTATTTTCTCTCTATATGCTTCCCCTAGGCTCTAAAATTAAGAAACATGGCATTAAATTTCATTCTTATGCAGACGATACACAACTATACCTTTCCGTAAAACCTGACTAATTAACTCCGTTAGCCAAACTTGACACATGTATAAGAGATATAAAGACATGGATGACAAAGAATTTCCTGCTTTTGAACTCCGATAAAACAGAAGTCATGATTGTAGGCCCTAAAAAGATGAGGGATATCCTATCCTCATCACAGGCTACATTTACTGATCTTCGACTATCCTCATCCACAAGTGTTAAAAATCTAGGAGTTACAATTGACCAAGACCAAGTAATCACATAAAACAGATTACCAAAACTTCATTCTATCACTTAAGGAACATTTCAAAGATAAGGAAGTCCTTATCCTTACCAGACGCTGAAAAATTAATCCATGCTTTTGTAACCTCAAGGATTGATTATTGCAATGCTCTGTATGCTGGCTGCAATAACACCTGTCTAAAGAGCTTATAGCTTATACAAAATGCAGCTGCTCGCACACTCACTAGAACTAAAATATATGAACATATTTCCCCTATCCTGGCATCTCTACATTGGCTGCCTGTTAAAAGTCGCATTGACTTCAAAATATTACTTCTAACGTACAAAGCCATTAATGGCCAGGCACCAGAATATATTAAAGATCTCCTAGTCCCATATAACCCGCCCAGACCGCTACGATCACAGAATACTGGCCTTGTAATTCCAAGAATCTCAAAAACGACAGTAGGTGGCAGAGCTTTCAGCTATCGCACAACCCTCCTCTGGAATAATCTCCCTTCCTCAATTCGATTAGCAGACACCCTCCCTATTTTTAAGTCTAGACTTAAAACATACCTTTTTACTGCCTCCCATAGTTAGATATGGTGCGGTGTGGAACTTCACCCACCTCAGGGATTTTTGGAATGGACCACCCTGCTGAGTCCTCATGTGACTGGCACCCCAGTCGCGCGTGAGATGGTGGTCACTGACCATACCTGCGCTGGTGTCGACTACCCCTCACCATGCCTTAGTTATGCTGCTATAGCATAGTGCTGTCAAAGACTTCTCATGTGCCACGCCGTACAACCCTCTTCTCTCTCCCCTACTCTCTTTCTCTCAACTCTCCCTCTCTTGCCCATTCTCACTATGATTTACTGTAACAATATATAGCACTACTGATCACTTCTTGACATTAACCACATTGATTTCAAGTAATACTAACCCATTCTACATTTCTCTTTCTTCTCCCTTACTGTACCTCACTTGTGAGGTTTATCATCACCAGTCATCAACCATCCGTGTGCCTGGCCCTCCTCTTACCCATCCCACCTGAAGTCCCATCCTTGACTGCTGTATTACTGTCCCCCTACCTGGATTCCTGGCCCGTACAGCCCCACCTGTCTATGATAACTCTGCCCGAATTCTGGCCTGTCTGCTGACCCACCACTGGCCCCCTCACAACTTTCTTTCCTGGACAATTCCGACGCCGGACTATTGCACTTTCTCTCACTAAATCATGATTAATGCTTTATCATACCGGATATGTAATCATCCCACCTCTTGTAACTTTCACCTCAGGTGCTTTAAACACCATGTCCTTCTCTCCACACCTTCTGTAACCTTCAGCTCAGGTGCTTTAAACACCATGTGCTATTCTCCACACCTGACTGGCATATGCATTTGTCATTATTTACAGACCTTACTGTCCGTATTGACCCTGGGCAGATGGGTCAGGCCCTTGAGTCGTGGATCTGCTCGAGGTTTCTTCCCATATGTTCCCTCGCCCCCGTTACCCCGGTTACCCAGGGGCCTTCCTTCTTCCTTTTCTTTTCTTTTCTCCCTCTTTTCTTTCTCTCTGATTGCCTACATTCTGTAAAGCGCCATGATACATGTGTAATGTTTTGGCGCTATATAAGCACAATAAATAGAAATTGAATGCCACCTGCTCTACAGCACTATTAAAAAGCAAAAGAGTTTGATCAGCTGGAGATTTCGCTCACTGACTTGCACAACAGACAGACCGAAGTCATTTGTCCCCAGGGCCATTGAACAGTTCAATGCTTCACTAAAGGGAAGAGGAGAGATAGACTTATCTTCTTAGTCTGTCTGCCTCTCCACCCTCTCCATGTGTGAGTACTGACTGCCCACTACTGCTTTACTACTGTTTTACTGCTGTTTTACTAATGTCCACAGCCTAATGTTTTTAATACTGTTTTCCTGCTACACTGTTTTTCATGCTATATTAGCACACATGATCAATGGCTTCTGCTACAATAATACTGAATGGCTGTAACCCTATTACTTCAACCTGTTCTTGCACTGACATAGTTTTTTATAGTTTTTTATATGACCTTGTCTACATGATACTTTGCTCTCCTATTTGTCCATATTATTTATGCTGGTCTCTAGACCTTATTATTGCACAGGTGGACTAATGTATTATTTACGCTGGTCTCTAGACCTTATTATTGCACAGGTGGACTAATGTATTATTTACGCTGGTCTCTAGACCTTATTATTGCACTGGTGGACTAATGTATTATTTATGCTGGTCTCTAGACCTTATTATTGCACTGGTGGACTAATGTATTATTTATGCTGGTCTCTAGACCTTATTATTGCACTGGTGGACTAATGTTGGACTACTTTTTGCACCTTCACCATGACACTCACTCTCTTGAGCACCTCACCATGCACACAGAACTACAGGCCCTGTCACTACAAGCGTCTCATGCTTGATCACCCTCAAGCACACTGGATTTTTTACATTTAATTTATATAGTATATTTAGTATTTAGTTTTGTAAGTTTTTCTTATCTCCTACTGTCTCTATTGTACAGTGGAGTTTAGTTATATGTTTATACTTCTGCTGTAAGTGCATGTTGTGTGTGATGTCTGTATTCTACTGAGACCCCCTGAATTTCCCCTTGGGGATCAATAAAGTATCTATCTATCTATCTATATGGCTGCAGCCCAGGGGCCCCACATGTGTGTGTGTGTGTGTATGGAGCGTGTGTGTGCGTGTATGGAGCGTGTGTGTGCAGGCGCGGATCAATGCATAGGCTACAGTAGATATGGCTGCAGCCTAGGTGCCCCACATGTGTGTGTGTGCCAGGGGGCCCCCCAATGGCCATAATAAATAAATCATTTGTTTAAATTTACATAAGAGAATAAAACTTAAACTGCATTGGCCCAAAATAAATATTTAAAATAATAAGGCGCTGATGGGTAAAAATGCGGAGTTCACGGTCAAATTAGGTTTTTAAAAATTATTATAAATGAATTATTATAAATAAAAAATATTTATAGACTTAGGCTACAGTTCCGTTGAGAAAATGTGGGAAAGAAGATATGAGAGCTTCATAACTGCTGTGGCATTACTGCATTTGCAAGGTGGTTGTTGGTTTGTTGTTGATGATTATAAACTGTCTGCAGGTGTAAAAATCGGAGGCTATGGCTTTTGTTTTATGTTGGTTGTTGCTGTAAGGAAGTTAAGTATATATACTCTTTTGATCCCATGAGGGAAATTTGGTCTCTGCAATTATCCCAATCCGTGAATTAGTGAAACACACACAGTGAACACACAGCGAGGTGAAGCACACACTAATCCCGTCGCAGTGAGCTGCCTGCAACAACAGCGGCGCTCGGGGAGCAGTGAGGTGCCTTGCTCAAGGGCACTTCAGCCGTGCCTACTGGTCGGGGTTCGAACCGGCAACCCTCCGGTTACAAGTCCGAAGCGCTAACCAGTAGGCCACGGCTGCCTCAAGTTTGTCTGGTCTGTGAGTATTTTTCTGCATTTTAAGGCCTGATGTGAGCAGGTCAGTTGTTGCTGTAAGGACGTTGTCTTATGTGTGAGTTGGTCCTGATGTGAGCGGGTCAGTTGTTGCTGTAAGGACGTTGTCTTATGTGTGAGTTGGTGGTTCAATTGCTGCTCTGTAAGGACTGTTTGGTGTTCAGCTGTTGCTGTATCAACGTTGCAGTGTTGTTGCTGTACCAACGTTGCAGTGATGTTGTGTGAGTATCTGTTGCTGTACCAACGTAGCAGTGATGTTGCTGTACCAACGTTGCAGTGATGTCGCTGTACCAACGTTGCGGTGATGTTGTGTGAGTATCTGTTGCTGTACCAACGTTGCAGTGATGTTGTGTGAGTATCTGTTGCTGTACCAATGTTGCAGTGATGTTGCTGTACCAACGTTGCAGTGATGTCGCTGTACCAACGTTGCAGTGATGTTGCTGTACCAACGTTGCAGTGATGTCGCTGTACCAACGTTGCAGTGATGTTGTGTGAGTATCTGATGAGTATCTGATGAGTATCTGATGAGGGACAGAAAATGTAGCCTAGGGGCCCATGACCACATGTGTGTGTGTGTGTGTGTGTGAGACCTGCTGTGTGAAGGTGGTCTGTGTGTGTGTGTGTGTGAGACCTGCTCTGTGAAGGTGGTGTGTGTGTGTGTGTGTGTGAGCGTGTGTGTGTGAAGGTGGTCTGTGTGTGTGTGTGTGTGAGACCTGCTGTGTGAAGGTGGTGTGTGTGTGTGTGTGTGTGAGAGAGACCTACTGTGTGAAGGTGGTCTGTGTGTGTGAGACCTGCTGTGTGAAGGTGGTGTGTGTGTGTGAGACCTGCTGTGTGAAGGTGGTCTGTGTGTGTGTGTGTGTGAGACCTGCTGTGTGAAGGTGGTCTGTGTGTGTGTGTGTGAGAGAGACCTACTGTGTGAAGGTGGTCTGTGTGTGTGTGTGTGTGAGACCTGCTGTGTGAAGGTGGTCTGTGTGTGTGTGTGAGAGAGACCTGCTGTGTGAAGGTGGTCTGTGTGTGTGTGTGTGTGAGACCTGCTGTGTGAAGGTGGTCTGTGTGTGTGAGCGTGTGTGTGTGAGACCTGCTGTGTGAAGGTGGTCTGTGTGTGTGTGTGTGAGAGAGACCTACTGTGTGAAGGTGGTCTGTGTGTGTGTGTGTGTGAGACCTGCTGTGTGAAGGTGGTCTGTGTGTGTGTGTGAGAGAGACCTGCTGTGTGAAGGTGGTCTGTGTGTGTGTGTGAGAGAGAGACCTACTGTGTGAAGGTGGTGTGTGTGTGTGTGTGTGTGAGAGAGAGAGACCTGCTGTGTGAAGGTGGTCTGACCTGCTGTGTGAAGGTGGTGTGTGTATGTGTGTGTGTGAGACCTGCTGTGTGAAAGTGGTGTGTGTGTGTGTGTGTGTGAGACCTGCTGTGTGAAGGTGGTGTGTGTGTGTGTGTGTGTGAGACCTGCTGTGTGAAGGTGGTGTGTGTGTGTGTGTGTGAGACCTGCTGTGTGAAGGTGGTGTGTGTGTGTGTGTGTGTGTGTGAGAGACCTGCTGTGTGAAGGTGGTGTGTGTGTGTGTGTGTGTGTGTGTGTGTGAGAGACCTGCTGTGTGAAGGTGGTGTGTGTGTGTGTGTGTGTGTGTGTGTGTGAGACCTGCTGTGTGAAGGTGGTGTGTGTGTGTGTGTGTGTGTGTGTGTGTGTGTGTGAGACCTGCTGTCTGAAGGTGGTGTGTGTGTGTGTGTGTGTGTGTGTGTGTGTGACCTGCTGTGTGAAGGTGGTGTGTGTGTGTGTGTGTGTGAGACCTGCTGTGTGAAGGTGGTGTGTGTGTGTGTGTGTGTGTGTGTGAGACCTGCTGTGTGAAGGTGGTGTGTGCGTGTGTGTGTGTGTGTGTGAGACCTGCTGTGTGAAGGTGGTGTGTGTGTGTGTGTGTGAGACCTGCTGTGTGAAGGTGGTGTGTGTGTGTGTGTGTGTGAGACCTGCTGTGTGAAGGTGGTGTGTGTGTGTGTGTGTGTGTGTGTGTGAGACCTGCTGTGTGAAGGTGGTGTGTGTGTGTGTGTGTGAGACCTGCTGTGTGAAGGTGGTGTGTGTGTGTGTGTGTGTGTGAGACCTGCTGTGTG
>NC_055957.1:1773318-1775818 GCF_018492685.1 Alosa sapidissima | reverse complement strand
TTGTCGTTGACCAGTGCTAAATGAGTGAACAGTGTGTGTGTGTGTGTGTGTGTGTGTGTGTGTGTGTGTGGATGACCCACCCTGTGCGTGTCCTTGTCGTTGACCAGTGGTAAATGAGTAAACAGTGTGTGTGTGTGTGTGTGTGTGTGTGTGTGTGTGTGTGTGTGTGGATGACCCACCCTGTGCGTGTCCTTGTCGTTGACCAGTGCTAAATGAGTGAACAGTGTGTGTGTGTGTGGATGACCCACCCTGTGCGTGTCCTTGTCGTTGACCAGTGCTAAATGAGTGAACAGTGTGTGTGTGTGTGTGTGGATGACCCACCCTGTGCGTGTCCTTGTCGTTGACCAGTGCTAAATGAGTAAACAGTGTGTGTGTGTGTGTGTGTGTGTGTGTGTGTGGATGACCCACCCTGTGCGTGTCCTTGTCGTTGACCAGTGCTAAATGAGTGAACAGTGTGTGTGTGTGTGTGTGTGTGTGTGTGTGTATGTGTGTGTGTGTGTGTGTGTGTGTGTGTGTGTGTGTGTGTATGACCCACCCTGTGCGTGTCCTTGTCGTTGACCAGTGCTAAATGAGTGAACAGTGTGTGTGTGTGTGCGTGTGTGGATGACCCACCCTGTGCGTGTCCTTGTCGTTGACCAGTGCTAAATGAGTGAACTGTGTGTGTGTGTGTGTGTGTGTGTGTGTGTGTGTGTGTGTGTGTGTGTGTGTGTGTGGATGACCCACCCTGTGCGTGTCCTTGTCGTTGACCAGTGCTAAATGAGTGAACAGTGTGTGTGTGTGTGTGTGTGTGTGTGTGTGTGTGGATGACCCACCCTGTGCGTGTCCTTGTCGTTGACCAGTGCTAAATGAGTGAACAGCTGTCCAGTTGTGGTCTGGAGCCCTAAATCTCCTTCCCCCGCCGCCTTAAAGTAGGTCTTCAGAGGAGCCTGCTCAGAACACACACACACACACACACACACACACACAGTGACTCCACAACACACACAATCCACAATAACAACAATCACACACACACACACACGCACGCACACGCACACACAGTGACTCCACAATACACACAATCCACAATAACAACAATCACACACACACACACACACACACACACACACATCAGTCCCATTCAGTCCCAACAGTCCTGTTCGGTTCCTCCAAAATTTCAAACCACTCTCCTTCGAGCACACAGTATGATGTATGTGTGTGTGTGTGTGTGTGTGTGTGTGTGTGAGGTAATGTGTGTGTGTGTGTGTGTGGTAATGTGTGTCTGTAGGGTCAGCATGTGAAGCTTGTCTGCGTGTAGCTTAATGTGTGCAAAGTGTGTTTATGAGTGTATGCGTGTAGTGTGTGTATGTGTCTGTGAGTGTGTAGTGTGTGTGTGTGTGTGTTGTCCCACCTCTGTGTTGTGTGTGGCTGTGTGCAGCAGCTGTTTTGTGGCTTGTGCCTCCAGCTCCTTTAAGAGCTTCACAGCAGCAGGAGAAGCAGCATCAGACTGAGCCTCAGATGCTAACTGCACCGCTAGCAGCCTGCAGCAAACACAGGAATGACATTAGCACTGCACTGCTAGCAGCCTGCAGCAAACACAGGAATGACATTAGCACTGCACTGCTAGCAGCCTGCAGCAAACGCAGGAATGACATTAGCACTGCACTGCTAGCAGCCTGCAGCAAACACAGGAATGACATTAGCACTGCACTGCTAGCAGCCTGCAGCAAACACAGGAATGACATTAGCACATTATCATTAGCACATTGCGCATGGATAGCATTAGCACATTATCATTAGCACATTGTGCAGGGATAGCATTAGCACATTGTACAGGGATAACATTTGCACATTATCATTAACACACTGTGAAGGGATAGCATTAGAACATTATCATTAGCACAGGAATAACATTAGCACATTATAATTAGCAAAGGGATAGCATTAACACATTATCATTAGCACAGCAACAGTGTCAGACACAACAGTCAGATCATTAGCATAGCAGCACTGTTAGCAGACATCCCAAGTCTCCTGGAAGCTAGTTAACAAGCTAATGAAGCTAATATCCCCCAGTCTACAGGGGAAGTTCCGGGAGTCTCCCACATATTGATAACGGCTCCCTGATGCCCGCAAATCTTCCGGAATCTAGAGTGATCGAGCAAGAGGGAGAGAGAGAGAGGTGGTGCGCGTGTGTCATAACAGAGAGCATTCTGATTGCCCTGTTTTGCTAAGGCTTGTATCTATTTTCTCCCAAACTTAAAGGTGCTCTAAGCGATGCTGGGTAACGTCACTTCTGTTGACTTTCAAACAAAACAGAGAGCTAGCTCGCTACTTCTTCCCCCTCCCTCCCGTGCTGCTCCCGTGCAATTGAAACTCTCCTAAACACGCATCTCGTGTGTGATTTGTTGGAACAGTTTGTCATGTTTTCATGGGCTAGGTTTGCCCAGGTTGTTTTTGTTGCCGTTTTTTGGAGCCTGGGCTGTCTACAGAGATTGTGTTTTTTTACAGTGTATTCAGG
>NC_055957.1:1740818-1765818 GCF_018492685.1 Alosa sapidissima | reverse complement strand
ACCCGAGCCTGATGCAGATGATGCCTCAGTTATTCCCATGCTAGTGATTAAACGTTTGTGGATAGCCTGTCTTTTTAGCCCATTAAACGGAACAAACAACAAATGGAATTCTAATTGTCTCCAGAATCAGATGAACGTGCACGCACGCAGGTCACACACAGCGCACATTAACACAAGAGGCCCAAGCAAGCATAGCCTATTGAAATAGAATTCTAGTCTTACCATTGATGAAAAGTCTTGAAATGAACTGCAACAGTCTTTGAAACTACAGTGCCTCTGTCACGATCCATATGCAGCATCGACGTTAATTGGGGCAACTCGAGGAAATCCTCATCCAGTTGAACGAGACAACCTTATAGCCTAGCGGAAGCCTATGCCTTTACCACAGTATGCAACGCAAATAATCTTAAAATCTCCTGATAGGCTAACAACTTTTTTTAACGTCACCCAAGAAATGCTGCCTGAAATGCACATGCGTTGTCACGGCTACAAACAAATCTTGCACACAGGAAGAAAGCTGTTAGGTCTTTTTTTACATTTTACTTTTTTCTCAAAAAACAAACGTTTGCATGTAAAGCAGACCTGTTGGTTACCCAACATAATAAGCAATTTTAAATGTAAAGCTTCCAATGCATATCCGAACCCGAACCGAACCCGACTATAATTTCTAAATATTTGTTCGAACCCGACCCAACCCGTCGGGACCCGTCGGGCTCGGGTCGTGTAGCCACACTCTAGTGTGTGTGTGTGTTTGTGTATGTAGGTGTGGTTGTGTGTCTGTGTGTGTGTGTGTGCGTGCATGCATGTGTGTGTGTGTGTGTATATGTGTGTGTGTGTGCGTGCATATGTGTGTGTGTGTGTGTGTGTGTGTGTGTGTGTGCATGTGTTTCTGTGTGTGTGTGTGTGTGTGTGCGCACGCGCATATGTGTGTGTGTGTGTGCGCGCATGCATGTGTGTGTGTGTGTGTGTGTGTGTACCTCAGGTAGGTGTGTAGTGTCCACTCCAGCACTGTGAACGTCTGGTCTGCGTTCAGGTTCTTCTGCAGCAGCAGTTCCAGCTGGCCGACTGTGTGGGTGTGGTACCTGTCAATCACAGTGCCAAGCAGCCCCGCCTCTTTGAGCACAGGAGCCAATCGCAGCAGCTCCCCCTGCACCACTTCCTGCACCTGCCTCAGGTAGGCGCTGGGCTGGGGGGGCTGCTGCGTAGCACTGACCTCTGCTGGCAGAGAGGGGAAGTGCAGCTCCACAGACTGCTGCACCCGCTGCTGGAACTGACCAAGCCAGGGCTGGGGGTATCTGCCTGCCCTGCTGCCCTGACCTGGGGCAGGAACAGGGTTCTTCTGCCTCCAGGCCTCCAGCAGGCTACCAGGGTTCTGCTCTGGGGATCCACTGGCTCCGTCCATCAGAACCTGCTCCAACTTCTCCATGACGGTGCCACCCAGCTCCTCGGGGTCAGACTCCACTTCGGAACCTTCGGTTCCACCGAGCTCCGCGCACAACTGGGCCTGCTCACCAACAGGGGGCAGCACTGGGTCTGAGAAAACAGAGCGGAGACAGGGGGTGTGTGTTAACAAGTCTCTGTGTGCGTGTATGTGTGTGTGTGTGTGAGTGAGTGAGTGTGTTACACTCATTAAGCAAGTCTTTCTCTCTCTTTGTGTGTGTGTGTGTTGTAGAATAGAATCTTTATTGTCATTGTACATGTACAACGAAATTTGTTTTTGTGTGTGCTAACAAAGTCTCTTTCTTAGCAAGTGTCTCTCTCTCAGTCACTCACATGCACAGTTAAGCTACAGTTAAGTCGAGCTACAGTTAAGTCGAGCTACATTTCAGTCGAGCTACAGTTAAATCGAGCTATATTTCAGTCGAGCTACAGTTAAATCGAGCTACATTTCAGTCGAGCTACTGTTAAGTGTGTGTGTGTGTGTGTGTGTGTGTGTGAGACAGCGTGTGTGTGTGAGAGAGACAGTGGGCCAGATGTACGTACATTTGCGAACATAGCGCTATCAGCGCCATGGACACGCCGCAGATTGCGAACGCTGTCAGACCCAAGTTTCCGTCGTATTTATCAAACTTTCAATCCAAAGTGTAAACTGCGCTTTCTCTGCCTTTCTCCGCCCATAAATGCAATTTACGAACGTCCACAACTGAACGGCAGAGCCGTTGAATAAAGTTAACTGATGACAACATTACAAAAGAATCAAATGTTTAGCAATCTTGAAATACATGATAAGATGTCAACAAGCAGAGAGATAATGAAGATCAGTAGTTCTTCTCAAACTACTTGTGCATGTAGGCTATGGAAGATTGGTCAAATCTAGCAAGTAGGAAAGTTTAAGTGAATGACGTGAAAGTGAAAGTAAGACATTCGAAAGGCCAACGAAAGTTAAGGTTGCTTTTGATAGTAATACTTAAAAAAACTGGTGTTCTAAATAACGATTCTGTTCTCTTATTGATGCATTGAACTGCAATTTGGATTAACACCTGCTTTTACAAGGCAGAAGTATTTAGGCGCAGAATAGACATGCGCTTTCATGAGCAGTCTTTGTACATACCACGGAATACATAATTAGGCGCTATTTAAGCATTCCCTTCCGTCTCTTTACGCTAAACTCTCCTCTCATATGCATGACACGAAAAACACAATGTGCCCTTTTCAGCTCCCGCGACAGGCAGTTTGCTCTTTAACATTTTTGCGGCCTGTTTGTATGGCAAGCCATTAGAGCATTTATTCTGATATCTTGATATCAAGCATAATTGTCATGTACATGTAAGCCATTTTTGTCAACTAGTTAACTAGTGAGCCATGTTTGTGTGAACTAGTTAACTAGTGAGGGCCAAAATATGCACACTAGTTAACTAGTGGGAGCCAAAAGGCTCACTAGTTAACTAGTGAACACATTTTAGCTTCACTAGTTAACTAGTAAAGGCCAAAATGCATACCAGTCAGCTAGTTGAAGGCTTTTGGGTCTCACTAGTTAACTAGTGACAGCCAAAAATGTGCACATGTTTACTAGTGAAGGCAAAACACCTCACTAGTTAACTAGTTGGAGTAGGTCAATGTCACTAGTTAACTAGTGAACCATAAATGGCTTACTAGCTAGCTAGGTGATGGCAGTAGGCTCACTAGTTAACTAGTTGATGCATCATTTGTCCAAAGTAGTTAACTAGTGAGGTCATAAATGTATACTAGTAAACTAGTTTAAGACAAAATTCACACTAGTCAACTAGTGGCGCAGAATTCAAATTAGGAGGTGGAGAATTCTGGAAATTGAGGCTTTCTATTGGCTCCCTATGTCCAAATAGAACATGACAACCAATCACAGTGCAGAATTTCACGAAATCCCACCCACAACATTTGCATGTGGCACACAAGTAACATGCTGGCCAAAGATACTCTAGCTAGTAAATTAGTGGCTTCAGTGTGACACTTACATGTAAACTAGTAAAGGCAGAACTGCTCACTAGTTAACTAGTGAAGACACAAATGCCCACTAGTTAAATAGTAAGGTCTAAAAAGTGTCACTAGTTTACTAGTGTGCACCAAAACACCCACTAGTGATGACAATTTCCATTCGACTAGTTAACTAGTGAGGTGCAAAAAGTGTCACTAGTTTACTAGTGTGCCCCAAAATGCCCACTAGTTAACTAGTGAAGGCCATTTCAGCCCCACTAGTTAACTAGTGAGATGTCAAAATGGTCACTTGTTAACATCTAAAGGCTAAAATACCCACTAGTTTACTAGTGAGGGTGTTGTGGGCCTTACTAGTTAACTAGTGGCATGCATATTTTGTTCACTAGTTAACTAGTTACACCTAAAAACACAAACAAGCTGACCGTTTTTGTCCACTCGTTAACTAGTGGAACAATTTAAGTCTCACTAGTTTGCATGTGTGGCAGTGAAGCAGCTCGCTAGTTAACTAGTGCGCACAAGACACACACTAGTGGCTGTTTTTGGAGCTATCTAGTTCACTAGTAATGCAAAAGGTACTCTTACTAGTTAACTAGTGACAAATTGGCCTTCACTAGTTAACTAGTTGACATGTTTGGCCTTACTAGTTCACTAGTAATGGAACAGGACATGCTCACTAGTTAACTAGTGAGCATATCTGAATTATAATGCCTTTCACTAGCTTATAGAGGGCATTTTGAGCCTTACATGTTAGCTAGTGAGGACAAAACACTGTCCATAATGAACTAGCAGGAGAAAAATGCCCCTCACACTAGTAAACTAGTGGAATTTGAATAAATACACAAACGGCTGGCATTTTGTGCAACTAGTTAACTAGTGGGACGTAACATTGGCCACTAGTTAACTAGTGCTCAATGTCGCACTTGCATGCAAATGAAGGCGGAACAAGGATTTTGACTGGTCCATTTAGGACTCAGAAACCTAGAAAACATGGCTGACTTCGTCCAGGCTGTTCTAAGAGCAAACTTTTATAAACTAAGATCGTTTGAGCATTAAAATATGTTTTGATAACATGTCTAGTGACAAAGTTGTGGTGTATTGCTGTAATCTTCGTTCAGTTAATGTCTACAATCTTTAGTTTTTCAGTTATTAGTCTGAAAATCGCGCTAAAACTGGAGGCATTTGTATATGGTTGCCTAGCAACAAAACGTTTCAGTAACATGAACATTGATGATAGCATTGCTGATGTGGCAAGACTAGCTCAAGTGGTTAAGCAGCAGGACATCATGTGGGAGACCAGCAGGGTGCGATTTGTAGGTGGGGATGGTTAGGATTCCCCCCCCCCACCTCTGGTTTTCCTATCCCTACCTCTGCTAAATTATTTTTATCGTCGGGGGGGACAACATTTATCCCCCTCTGCCCCTCATATTGATTAATGCTACTTCATATAAGTAAAGCGCTGCAACGTGAGAACAGTCTAGTAGGCTAGCCCAGAGCCATATAAAGGTAGAGTTGCGACAATGGGTGTTCAAAATTCGTTAAGGTTTGAAACTTTCTGGGGATGGGGATTTTACACGATCCTTCATCACTGGGCTAGTGTGCCCTGCTTTGTTAATATGACCAGCTGCAGCTCCCTCAAATCTAGGTTCTCTCATGCATAGGCTAGCTTTTGCCAATGAAAATGAATGCAAAATAAAAAAAAAACAGTCCTGCTCCTAACTGAAGAAACGTTTACGTTACCAACAATGTTAACAACAAACTCAGTTTCACTGCTGCAAATAGGCCTACAAAGTTGGCTGTAAATATGCTTCGCCATATTTAACGAACCAGCTAGCTTTGTGATAACAAAATCTTACCTTTTATGTGTTTAGTCCACTGAAAGTTATCCACATATCAAACGCTTAAATCCACAGTTATGGAGGAATTGTTTTGGGGAAGCAGTTGCACTTTATCCCACTTTTGCTGCCCTTTTTAAAATTAAACCACTTAAATTCATAGCCTAGATGAGCATTGCATAACGTTACAACTATGTTGACATGATGGTAAAGCTAAATGCCCAAGACACGTCACGTCATAAAAGTTGTAGGCTACAAACGCAAAAACTTAATGACAGCTCGTTTGTGGTGTTGCCTAGTGCTGTCTAATTGAAATGCTATAGGCAAGGTTTATCTTAGGTTTTTATTAGGTTATTATGTGTGGCACATTTATTGGGCTTTAGCCTCTTTTAATTTATTTGATAAGGAACTGATAAAAACTGAGCAGCAGAAAAGCTGTCATAGTCGATACATAAATAGTTTATTATTATAATTAGGTTATTAATACTATTACTTTACTACTATTACTGTTGTTACTGTTATTATTATTATTATTCGGATGAGCCAATAATGTAAATCTGAGTCTGAAATGTTGGCTACAAACAGTCTGTAACTGCACTGCTGCTATTATAAATTGTTAACTTTCGGGAACTATTTGAGGCTTCCATTAGCCGCCATTGTTGAAAAAAAATGAAACATTAGCGTCAATGGAGTTGTCGCAACTCTACCTTTATATGGCTCTGGGCTAGCCTACATAATAATCTGACATCAGAAACGCACCGTCACCGTCAGCACTCATGCTGCTGACAGAGTGGCTGCGTGATAACTTAATTTGGCCTTGATCGTGCAGGACATTTCAGAATGTCGAGTGTGTAATCCATCATAAATGGCTAGGGTCAATGGAAAAGTTAGCTGGACAAATGAAAGAAAACGAGAAGGATTCAGTGAAGCATAATAATGTTTTAGAACCTTCAAAATTAGAAAACTGATGCAACTGAAATGGAGGACAACTGCACGTAGAGTAGAACGTAGGCCTATTGTCCGAAGGAACTTACATTAAATGAGGAGATATTTGCTGAATGTCACAAAAAGTGTTGCTTGGCATCGCTTATTCAATGGCTCTTTACAGAAACACCTGTAGTTTGCGGAGGACGAACGAGAAAGCACTCGTTTGATAAATCAGCCAGTAGTAGACAAATAACTTTTAGAAATAATCTGTACTGCAAAAACGAATGTTGGTGGGTATTTAAACCATCTAGCGGGTGTTTTAACAGCTGCAATAAATAGAAGCTTCATGGTCTTTATGTTCTGGTTCGTAAATTATTTTCATAAAACTTCAAGTTGCCCTATAACTTTACTCTCCAAACTCTTCACTGCACTGTAGGCAATTAACTGACAGTATGATAGGCTATTTATTTTCTACAATAAACACATTTTATTTTTCAACTTATATACAATATTACGCACTTGGCAATATTACGCACTTGGGTACTGAACGCAAATCAGCAGGAGAGAGAATGCACGTAGCCTATGCAGCGTGTAGCGCAATGTGTCTATTTGGTTACCAACTAACACTGTTAGCCAATTCACTAACTTAAGACTTCAGTGCCATCATATACAACGTTTTTTTACACAACAAATACAGAAAGGATGGAGGCAGCAAAAGTAGAGAAGTCATTTCAGATGGGGCAAGAACAAGGTGAATTTGTATGCTTGTCAAAACGTAGTCCTACCCTGCATTAGAGGAGCTGATCATCATACCAAGCACACTCGCTGCACTTTTAATCACTTTTAATTCTGCGCCACTAGCTGACTAGTGTGAATTTAGGCTTCAACTAGTTTACTAGTATACATTTATGACCTCACTAGTTAACTAGTTTGGACAAAGGATGCATCAACTAGTTAACTAGTGAGCCTGCTGCCATCACCTAGCTAGCTAGTAAGCCATTTATGGTTCACTAGTTAACTAGTGACATTGACCTACTCCAACTAGTTAACTAGTGACATTGACCTATTGCAACTAGTTAACTACTGAGGAGTTTTGCCTTCACTAGTAAACATGTGCACATTTTAGCTGTCACTAGTTAACTACACTCTAAAAAATGTTGGGTTAAAAATGACCCAAATATAACCCAGCCGCTGGTTAACTATTGGACCAACACCACATTGAGTTATCCTAACCCAATGGTCTGGGTACATTATTAAACCCAGCAGATTGGGTATGATTCTAACCCAAAACACTGGGTTATATCAACACAACGTTAGTTAAATTGGCACAATAGACTGGGTAAAGGTAACCAATGTGCTGGGTTATAACTATATAAATGTTGAGTAAAATTCACACAGTATATTGGGTATAGATTCAACCCAAACCACTGGGTTATATCAACAGAACTGCTAGTTAAAATAACCAGTTGTCGGGTTTTCTAAACCAAGTATTTGGGTTGCATTGAGAGAAAATGGGCAACAAATAGCCATGCAATGAAATAAAACAGTTCGACATAATTATTTATTTGACAGTTTACTTTATTTTTGAATGGATAGTGTGGTGATTTTATCTAGACATAATAACTTGTGTGTGTGCATACTGGTTTATTAGAAGCATGCTGGTTTATTAGAAAACATTCCATCTTATATAAGGATATTGTTTATGCAACTGTTATGCAACATTTACTGGAAGTCATGAGACTGAGCGGTCAGAGACTAAGAGTGAAACTGAGGAGGAATGGCAGTGAAAGTAAAACCAAACAGGGCTGAGAAGAAGTGGGGGGGTTTACAAGAAAAGGAGGCAGAACCAAAAGTGAAAGTACACATAGAACCAAAACACATACTCTGCCTGGCAACAGATTACACATAGGACCTGGTCACATGTGTTCTGCCTAGTAACACACATTTTTTAATGTTTAGATGAGAAGGGTTTTCCACCAATATCTCAAGTCCCAAAACGTTCTGATTGGCTAAAAAGGGCCTGGTGACGTTCCTAAGGATAGGAACGCCTCCCAGGCCCCTGAGAGCATAAAAGAAAGCGCTCAGACACACTCAGATCAGATCTCATCGGGGTAGCAGCTGCCACTCATCACTCTATTGCCTGACGGTCCAGTCCTGACGCTGTTTGGATTGTATTATCACTGCAATACGGTGAATAAAGGATCAACAGTCTTCAGCTTCTTTCGTCTTGGTGTTCTCCTTCGGGTCTTTGACATCAGAGTGCTAGTTGGATTGGAGGTTCGGGAAAGTGGATAGTTTTTCCACGACAATAGCCTACTCTAAAAGCAGCATCAGCATGTGATAAGTTACTTCCATGAAGACAGCTAGATTCCACGGTCCATTTGGGAGTCAGCCCTGTCAATCAAAGAAAGAAAAAGAGTAAATTAATCACTGCTATTGACAGAACTTTAGATCAAGACTTTCACAAACCATGATCAGTGAATGATGTTGACAAACATTAAAAATTCGGAGACAAAATATTAGCGCAACACACTCGGAAACCATGACCACCTCATGGAGTTGTTTAACAGCAGACTGACAAACATACGTTCAGTAATATTAACGTTAGTGGCAGTGATAGTTCTACCGTTAGCTAGCTCATGTTAACACATTCAGTTAGTTAAATTCAAGTTGTCTGTAACGTTAATGTTACCACCAAAAACCACCCAGTAAGTTACATGGCTATAATATGAAGCTACCCTGAATGAATTAATATGTTGTTTGGCATGATGATTACCGTACGTAAAGAGACTACTTCGACTGTATACATTAGCTGACACACATGCTGCACTAACACGAAGCATTTGTTAGAGCTAGAAGCTAGCATACCAACCATCTGCTAACGTTAACCTAGCCAGCTGTTGGTATGCTAATTTTAGTTCTTTGTAAAAGTTTGTTTTGTTTCTGTTCAGCAGATCATACCCAGTCAACACAGAACTATGTTTTAAAGAGTCTGTCTTTGTGTAGATTTAACATTAACATGAGCAGTAATTGTAAGACTGTAAATTAATGTTAGCTAACGTTAGCTGGCTTGAATGTCACAATTCTTAACCTGCTTAGGCTGAACGAAATTAGAATATCCATTCATATCACGAACTGGGTGTAGGCTACTTTTAAAATCCGTCTGAATAATAATAATAAAAAAGTTAAAAGCAGATACATACCTTCCAAAATCGCCTGATTTCCACTGCATGTTGAAAGCTGCTGGACTGCATGGACGGTTGAAAGAATAACGATTTCCCCCGAACTCTCAAATAACTATGCAGCTGTGTTAAAGTTACCCTGGTGCTGAGTAGTGTGCTCACGTCAGGTGGGGGAGAGGAGGGGCGCTGTCCTAAACTATCAACCCAACAAGCTGGGTTACAGAAAATAACCCAACATGAGTAAAAACAACCCCACACAATGACCCAACAGTTTCAACTCAGCGTTTGGGTTGAGAAAATAACCCAGCATTTTTTAGAGTGTAGTGAGACCGAAAAGCCTTCAACTAGCTGACTGGTATGCATTTTGGCCTTTACTAGTTAACTAGTGGACATTTCTGGCTCTCACTAGTTAACTAGTGAAGCTAATATGTGTTCACTAGTTAACTAGTGGGCATTTATGCTGTCACTAGTTAACTAGTGCGCACAAACATGGCTCACTAGTTAACTAGTTGACCAAAATGGCTTGCATGTTGGCCTGATATCAAGATATCAGAATAAATGCCCAAGCGGCTGGCCAAATTACATAGAAGTGGGAATTTGACATTCTGTAGTCAGCTAGTAAACATTTTTGTACCTTACTAGTTGACTAGTAAAATATAGAAGTCTTTAAACTAGTTAACTAGTGCACATTTCAGTGTCCACTAGTTAACTAGTGAACATGCTGAGCATTACTAGTTAACTAGTAAGATATGAAACATTTGAACTAGTTAGCTAGAGAAAATGTGGGCCTTACTAGTTAACTAGTGAGCATTTTGGCTGTCACTAGTTAACTAGTTCACACAGAAATGGCTCACTAGTTAACTAGTGGACAGAAATGGCTTGCATGTACATGACAATTATGCCTGTGAGTAAGTGAGAGGGAACTTCCAGGAGAATGAAACAGTGTTGGTCTCAGTCACTTTTAGAGACTTTTAGAGTCCAATCAATAATCTCTAACTGGCTTTATTCATGTTGGTCTCCAATCAATAATCTCTAACTGACTTTATTAATGTTGGTCTCCAATCAATAATCTCTAACTGGCTAATATCCCATGGCTGGACACAACAAGCCTGATATTAACCTCTGGCTAACACACACACACACACACACACACACACACACACATGTAATACATAAACAGACATGCACACACTCTCCTCAAGCACTGCAAGTGAAAGTAAACAGCTAGTTGACACACACACACATGAACACAGCACATATATTATATTAACCTCTGGCTAACATGACACTTAAATTCCCCCGCATACATAAAACAAACACACACACACACAACATACATTCAGTACAGTACACACACACACACACATATACATGTTACAGACACACGGCACACATACAGCACGCACACACACAACCCCCAGCATGTACACACACACACACAACCCCCAGCATGTACACACACACACACACACACACACAACCCCCAGCATGTACACGTGCGCGTGTGCAGGCAGACACGCACACACACAACCCCCAGCATGTACACATGCACGTGCGCAGGCAGACACACACACACACAACCCCCAGCATGTACACATGCGCGTGCGCAGGCAGACACGCACACACATTAGGAGCTGACCATGGCTTGTCCGGCTGCTGAGCGTCCTCAGTAGGAAGCTGTCCTGTCCGTCCTCTGACCACTTCCTCCTGAGGCTGAGAAACGAGCCCAACGAGCGTCTCTTCTTCTCCTTCTTCTCCTCTCCTCCCTCTATTCTCTTCTTCTCCTTCTTCTCCTCGCCTCCCTCTATTCTTGTCTTCTTCTTCCTCAGAGACATCAATCCCTCGTTCTTTTCCTGCCTTGTCTGAAGGAGTAGTAGCCAGGTGCTCAGGATCACACACACACACACCCTCACACAGATCTGTTGTGGCTGTCTCACCTTCAGGTGTGTGTGTGTGGCTCTGGTATCTGCCCCCAGATGTAAACACACAGGTATGCACACGCACACGCACACAAAGGAGGTGACTGTCTAACAAGTCGGTGCGCTTCAGTCACGGCACACTTATGTGTGTGTGTGTGTGTGTGTGTGGATCAGTCGCTTACAGAACCAGATTTTCTGGATTTTTTAACCACAGCCGTTATCAATGCAGACATCAGAGTGTGTGCATGGTGTGTGTGTGTGTTTGTGTATGGGAGTGGTGTGTGTGTGTTTGTTGTTTGTATGTGCGTGGTGTGTGTTTGTGTATTTGTGTGATTGTGTATGCACATGGTGTGTGTGTGTGTGTATCCGCGTGGTGTGTGTGTGTGTGCGTGGTGTGTGTGTATGTGCATGGTGTGTGTGTGTGTGTGTATGCACGTGGTGTGTGTGTGAGAGAGAGACCAGGGGCCTATTGCACAAAACTAGGATAAGGGATTAAGCCGGGATATCTTGGTTATCCTGGCTCAATTTATCCGTGATCCAGTTGCACAAAAGCGGGATAGGGGGCAGCAGGATATGTTATGGTATAAATCACCATGGCGATTTATTCTGTGGAGCTAGCCTGCTCCAGACCAGGCTAAGTTCCAGGATCTATTTAATCTCATCCCTTATCTCAGTCAGTCATCACAAACGGAAACCAATAGTTATTCCACTGCCCACTAAACATTGTCATCACATATACCTAGACCCACGGTCATTATTTAAATGTTTGTGATCATTAATTAACTTTTACATACCGACCTGTCATGCGACAATGTGACGTCACGGGAGTGCCTAACCATTTTGCGTGTGGTGGTTGCGGAACTAGTTGCAATATTCTCCTTAACAGAGGTGTTGCTGTTTGTTGCTGTTGTGAGAAGGCTATCGCTACCTACTTCACACCGTAGAAGAAGCAATGAAGCCGCTCTAGTTGCCATGGTGAATCAGTGAATCTGTGATCGGTGGTGGGGTCTATTTGTGGGAGCCGTGAGCGCACACTTATCCAGGATAGGTTTCACCTGGCTTGATGAATCCGTGTCTGCTCATCCTGGCTTGCTCGTTGTGCAACCAGTTAAGCCTGTACCCTCTTGTTTTGGATTCATTGAGCACAGCTCAGTAACTTATCCCGGATGTCTTAATTCTGCTTTTGTGCAACGGGCCCCAGGGCCTGTGTTGTTTGAGGAGGTGTGTGTTTGTATGTGTGTGTGTGCACGTGGTGTGTTTGTGTGTGTATTCGCGTGGTGTGTATGCGCGTGATGTGTGTGTGTATGCTCGTGGTGTGTGTATGTGCGTGGTGTGTGTGTGTATGCGTGTGGTGTGTGTGTGTGCGTGTATGTGCGTGGTGTGTGTATGTGCGTGGTGTGTGTGTGTATGTGCGTGGTGTGTGTGTGTGTGTGTGTGTATGCGCATGGTGTGTGTGTATGTGCATGGTGTGTGTGTGTGTGTATGCGCGTGGTGTGTGTATGTGCGCGTGGTGTGAGTGTGTGTATGTGCGTTTACCATCGTACAGTTACTACTACATTACAACCAGGGTTCTAAATTAACATCCGCCAACCCGCCAAATGCGGGTTAAAATTAATTTTGGCGGGTGTTAATAAAAACTTACTAGCTAGTTTGGCCGGTGATGCATGAGGCATTACATGCATGATACATAAGGCTCTGTTCTCGGTCATATATCCCCCTGACAGTACTTCCTACATTTCCCATGACCACTGTGCCGTAATGCTACGTGATGACGTTTAATACGCCCATTGGCTGCGCTCAGTTTGCAGTGAAACCAGCGCGAATTGCTTGAAACATTAATACATTGCTTGAAACATTAATACATACAAAATTGGTGAACTAGTTATCAAATTCTGTCACAATGCTGTAGAATTGCAAAGAGCATATACAGTAAAACTGTGAAACGTACATATTCAGTGTCTTGTACTCACTTACTCCCCTAACTACAGCAATGTGTAACTTTACTGTAGTTTTTAAATGGCTGTACAAGTACTGTATAGTGCTGTCTTGAGCATGTTCAGGTAGTGTCCCCGAGTTCTGACCTTTTTTTGCATGAAAACACTGAGCATAAACTGTCATAATGAAAACATGACAAAGCCATCTTGTTCTTAAACAATGGTGTCAAGACTTCTCATTTTGATGACACTGGCAGTTTCATTGACATAAATACTTGCTTTTGAGGAATGGACTATCCATTTTGAGCAAGTGACATGCTTTTGCAGGTTATCCACTAGGTTTTGCAGTTTGCACTAATTGTTTTGAGAAATGCACTAACTGCTGTGCAAATGTTAATAGTGATGTGAGAAAAGCACCAAAGCAAAGTCAAAGTTAAAGTCTGCTTTATTGTCAATTTCTTCACATGTCAAGACTTTGAGATCGAATTACGTTTCCCACTATCCCACGGTGGGATATTTTACCAATTAAGTCCACAGACCAACATAACATTCAAGTAAACAATATAAAAAGTAAATAAGAAGGCACATACAATGAAGAAAGAGCAGCAAAATTTGGGTTGAAATTGTGCAATTGTGCATAGACAGTCAATATAGTGCAAAAGTCAGGCCAATAAATGGCTGAGGTAGTTCTGTTTGACCTAAGTATGCAAGTGGCATAGTGGTGCAAGTTATGTAGGAGCAGCAGAAGTGTGTTCAGAAGTGTTTTCAGGACAACAGGACAACAACAACAAGTTGCAAAGTGTGCAAGTGTACAAGTGGAGTAGTGCAAGTGGAGTAGTGCAAGGCAGCCATTGTGGGTCCAAAGTCCAGGATGTTATGTAGCTGAGGGTGGAGGGGGGCTTTCCTGTTGTATTCAGTTCAGCTTCCGCCCCACACAGCGATACAGCTGAGAAAAACTGTAATTGAGAACGCGTCTGAGCGAGAGGGAGAGAAAAGGTGTGGCAGGTTCCAGCTGGCTTGTCATTGTTGATGATAATTTTAACTTTTTATTAAGTTAAGATGAAACTAAATGCGGCGGTGGTTGGGACAGACTTATGGGGGCGAGAAGAGGATCTGAAGCAGGGGATGAGAATATGACAGAGAAATAGATAGATAGATAGATAGATAGATAAATGATGGGACGAAGCCGCCAAACAGGAAGTGAACTCATATCTCAGCAACCCTTTCATGTATCATAACCAAACGGTGTATATTGACTACTGACCCCATCAGGAGGACACTCAAAAAATTTGGTAACCTTTGACCTCTAGGAGGCGCTGCAATTAAGACACATGCCTTTTGGCCTGTAGCTGCTGTTGTGCTTAGAATTAAAATGCACTAGTAGTGTCTGGTAATACTGTGGAAGGCCCTTAGGTAGACAGAGGACAACTTGTGACATCAATGTAATTGATTCGGCTGCCATATTGGATTTAATCAAAAACACAAACATGTTTTCGCAGGTCACAAATTTCAGCGGATCTTCACCAAAAATGGCAGAGACCATCTTCAGACCATTCCTTATCAGTGCATTGCTTTCTGGAACAATTGACAGAAGCATTCGCCTGTAACAGCCAATCGAAATTTGCGACGAAGCCGCCAAACAGGAATTGAGATCATATCTCAGCAACGCTTTCATGTATCAAAACCAAAACCTTAGTACATGTTCCTCAGACCCCATCAGGAGGACACTCAAGAAATTTGGTGACCTTTGACCTCTAGGGGGCTCTGTAATTGGCAAAAATGCATTTTGGCCTGTAGTTGCTGATGTGCATTATTCTGCAATGGAAGTCAATGGCAGCCCATAGAACCGTCTGGTAAAAAGTTATACAATTTTGCACACTGATTGGGGACAGTCAAATAATTAATTTCACCATGTTTAATGGCGGCACCTCAAGCGCTCTAGCGCCACCAACAGGCCAAAGTTGGACATCTGTTCACAGACGTAACTTTTGACCAGTTGACCAGAATGTCAAAATGAGGTATCATTGGAATCCTTGGGTCAAGCCGAGTTCAACACACCCTATGACGTCAATCTTTGACCTCTATGTTTAAATCACAGCAAGTGTGATCATATCTCAGTCGATCTTTTATTGTTGATGTGAAACTGATTACAGCAAGTTCTATCGAGTTCATTCTAACGCGTGCGTGCAAGGGTGGGGCGGGGTGGGACGGGCAGGGGCGATTGCGGCGGTGGGCTGGCTGGGGGAGGGGTGGCGACACTCAGCCCTGGTTCAGCCCCACAAAATCAGCTATGTTTTGATGTGAAATTTGAACTTGTAACTCAGCCAATCTTGGGTTGTTTGGCATTGAACTTGCTGTGACTGCTTAATGCTATATGTCTGATGCAACGGCATTGAGTTACATGGCAAATCTGGCCTACTGATCTGCCTGCTTGGCCCCCTCATTGCTGCTTGCAGCTATATTTAGTTTATTTATTTATTTCTCTCAGGGACCATGTACAAAATGCCCTAATCACGTAAAGAGAAGAGATGCTTTGTACCAGATTTAGCTAAAGGCTGATTTCCATCTGCAGTCTCTGGGCAGGTTGAAACAGTGGAATAAGAAACACACACGCACACACACGTACATGTGTAAGTATGTATGTACTATATGTATGTATGTATGTATGTATGTATGTATGTGTGTGCATGTGTGTATTAGGGCTGTTGGAACGAATTTCTAAAGTCGATTATAAATAGAATATTTAAAAAATCAATACTATTCGAATTTGGAAATTACTATTCGAATGTGGGGAGGTTTTTTATGTGTTGGCTAACTTTAGCGAATATGTGAAAACAAAATGCTTTTGTCACGTCTAATGCAGAATCTAAATATGGCAGAAGCGATGCACCCACGGAGATCACCACTCCTGACCATTTCAGCGATGTGGAACGTTTTTGGATTTCCATCAGAAAACGAAAAAATAACAATTACTAACGATGTAGTAATCTGCAGAATATGAAGCAGCGAGCAGCCTGAGTGCACATCTGATAACGCTACACCCTGACAAGCTAGGTAGGTAAACAGTCCGAGGACGAGGAACCGCGCAGCTAAAGCAGGAAGTAGGTTTTTGCCTCCCTCCTCTAGGCTATGTCCGGTGCTTTTGTCACTTCTCTGATGGGCATAATGGTTCATGGAATCGCGGGCCAATAGAAGAAAAGAAAGCAAACTTTCAGGAAATACTTAATTCTGTCATCAAACATAGAGGCATTCAATAAAGTGGTAGTGGGATGGGCGTTCATTCAGTGTGTGTGCGCGTCTGCGCAAAAGAAATTGAAACCACTCAAGTTGCACAGATATCGTTGGTAGACTGAGCTTTTGTTCAATATAACAAGTCAACCACGCGTTTATATAGTGGCATTGGCAAAGCCAGTTTATACAGTGAATAGAGATGCATCGTAAATATTAATACTAGGCAAAATTTGAGCATTAAATATTCAAATATAATTCAATTATTAAAAATCAATTATAACTAGATGTACCGCAGAGCGGTACAAAATATGACCGCCGCCCAGTCCAGCACATTTTTTCCACAAAAATAAATCACGCTGAAAGGCCTATATGATTCTAACTGTCTCACTAAATTGCATTATCCACACTCAATTCCCACTGGTATCTGCTAGACAACAAGTACCAAAACATGATTAGTTCATAGATTTCACATGTAAAATTCATTTTATACAACCCCACCCCCATCTTGCCTGTTCATAATTCTGAGAAATTCTTGAATTGTGTGCATGTGTGCGTGCACACGTTTATGTTTATGTGTGTGTGTGTGCGTGCTTGTGTTTGTCTGCGTATGTGTGTTTGTGCATGTGCATGCATGCATACATATGTCTACTGTGTAAGTATGTGTCATACGTATGATTACTGTGAATGTATGTGTGTGCGTGTGTATCTGTTTATGCACATGTGTGCACATGGAATGGGTTAACATGACCCCTGGCGGCAAACATACAGAAAAAATTGGTCATCCTAGGCCCTACGGTTCTCAAGATATTCACAGAAAACTGTGTCTGCCCTACCCTCCTTTCGGGGGGTCCAGTCCAGCGGGGGGGGGGCTACAGATCAAAACGAAAAACGATGGTTCCATGCTATCCATGTGGGGTTACATGCCCACCAAGTTTCGTGTACCCCGGTCTTTCAGTGTCCCAGGAATCCTTGTTGGTGTACGGTCACTAAATGTACACATAAATAATTTTATTGTAAGGCCCCCCATGAACGAAAGTTCAGAAAACTTGGCATACATTCGGAAGGTGTCATAATGATCCTACACTTTCAATTTCGTGCAGTTTTGACCATGTCAGCCAGAGATATTGTGATGAAAACACCTAATGTTTTGCTTTTTAATTTTTAACTAGGTGGAATAATAATAAGTGCTAATGGGATGGGTTGACATGCCCCCTTAAGACCAATATACATAAAAAAGGTGGACCTCCTAGGCCCTACGGTTCTCAAGATATTCACAGAAAACTGTCTCTGGCCACCTACAGGCCAGTTGGTGTATAGTAACATAAATTAATTTATTGTGTGGCCCCCCATGAACGGAATTCCACGAAACTTGGTGTGCATTAAGAGGGTGTCATAATGATCCTACACTTCCAATTTTGTGCAGTTTTGACTATGTTAGATCACAGATACCTGCGATTACAACACCTCATTTTTACTTTTTTGTGTTTAACTAGGTGGCGCTATACATGAAATGAAGGGTTATGGAATGGGTTGACATGCCCCCTTGAGATCAACATACAAAAAAAAAATGGTCCTCCTAAACCCTACGGTTCTCGAGATATTCACAGAAAACTCCTTTCGGGGGGTCCAGTCCAGCGGGGGGGGGGGGGGGGGGGGGGGGGCTACAGATCAAAAACGAAAAACGATGGTTCCATGCTATCCATGTGGGGTTACATGCTCACCAAGTTTCGTGTACCCCAGTCTTTCAGTGTCCCGGGAATCCTTGACGGACATTTGGACATGCGAAAAAGAAAAAAAAAAAAAATCTGACTAAACCTACTGTATATGACCGCTGCTTCGCTGCGCGGCGATCATAATAACGCCTACACAGGGACATTGCATTTCTGAGTGGGGTGCGGACCAGTGACGTGCACAGGAATTTTGAGGGGCAGTTGCTCTGACCTGAAAAAAGGGCACCCCCCCCCCAAAAAAAAAAAAAAACCTCATGGGTCATATGAACGACTGAGAATAACAGGGTCTTTATTAATATATATATGTATATACACAAAGAAGTAAAACACTGAAATACAGCACTCAATCACCTTAACTTATTATTATTATTTTAATGCCCACTAGTGGTATTTATGTTCTGCTCAGGCAAGATCTTTGAAATGACCTTTAAAATAGCCCATGTTTTTTTAGATGACAATTATTTAGCATGCAGCTCTTGTCACCAGGCAACGTTTTTGTGTTAATTACTCATCTTCGTAAGTCGGTATATGGTTAAATGACTCATTAAAGGGCGAATGAAGACTCTCTTGCCCGCCCCTACTGCTTGTAGGAAGAATATCCCGCTTGCAAGTTCAGTGTATCGTACCCGCCGACCGAAGCAGTTTCAGTTTACATCCTGCATCCACAGCACAGAGGCATAACGAAACGCTAGCGATTGTTGCAAACGTGTGTATAATGGCAGAGCAGGCGAAGAAGCAGCTAAAACTCGATGGAAGATGCAAAGAAAAGGAAAAGAGCTTCAGACCGAGCGAGGGGGAGTTTCGTAGAGAAAAAGCATCAGGCTTGCCTGGTGTCCCTTTAACCCTGTACTTTCTAGCATGGTCCTTTCATCCCATATTTGGTAATCATCACTTAGGCCTGCCTGCCCTCTGTGCAGTGCCGCTTCAGACCTCCATGAGCAAAATCCTGCTAAGGGGCCCTTCTACCTGAACTCTGAGCGCCAAAATGTAACCATTTTTTTACAGTATCATCTGACACCTCAGTGCTCCCAATACAATCATCCCACCCCATATTGGATGTCTATCACCAGCGATAAATGTCCAGTTTCAGTGTCTGGGCTGTTTGTTGGTTTTTATGCTTGCTGTACATATCCCCTTGCAAAAAATAACTGCAGTTTTTTCAGAGTACAGTTCAGTTATACCACAGTATAGTATTTTCCAAAATACTGCATTTCTGTAGTAAAGTACAGTACTATGCACAATGCAGTTTTTTGCGTCTAAAATACTGCATTCCCTGCATAAGAACTGCAAATATTTTCTCCAAAACTGCGGTTTTCATACTCAGAAATCTGCAGTTTGATACTTGAAGTAATGCAGTTTTTTTGTAAGGGTCTGGTTGTGCTAGTAGCCTACTGGCTGACTGTTCTTCACCTGTGTCTGTAGTAGGCTACTTACCAAAGACATAGGCTATGAACTGGCTCCCCTGATTCTCTCATTATTTCAATATCTATTCAAACGTAGACTATTTTAAACAATCATTGTAATACTTCATATAGGCCTAATTTACAATATGCATATATTGTCCATGCAGCACAGCGAATCGAAGTTAATACATTAGGCTATTTGCATACGTTCAGTCAGGGCCGGTTCTCCCTACGCACACTAAGCTGCCGCAAGTTAATGAAGGCCCCGCCCCCATCTCCCCTTGAGTCAAGCTATAGTGACAGACAAGTTAGTACAGTAGGCCCTATACAGACAAGTTAGTACAGTAGGCCCTATGCAGACAAGTTAGTACAGTAGGCCCTATGAAACCGAATTACCATTCAGGGCATGAAAAATGGAAGAAACGTCACGAGAATGAACAGTGAGAACAGCAGTCGGGTAAACTTGCCTTCGTTCCATGGTTTGATATCAACATACATCTCTCCAGGGCGTGTTGCTGACCTATAGGCCTAGGCCTACCTAACAGGGAAGTGAATCCCCTGATCTGTCTGTGGCTTGCTTGCCAGCCTTTCCCAGTCACAGTAGGAAACGGAATATTCTCTTTATTGAATTGAGTTAAAAACTTTATTGAGAGATGAAAGCTGCGTTGCCTGGTCATACGCTGGTCATGCATGAGAAGATGAGTTGTGGTGCATTTGGCAAAAATACTCCTTCAAACACCACAAACGTATAAATACTACACACACACTCTCACACACAGACATTATAAATGTATATTAGAACTACAGACATCATAGGCTACAAACATCATAAACATATACCACACAATGACATCATAAACATATACTACACAGTGACATCATAAACATATACCACACAGTGACATCATAAACATATACTACACAGTGGCATCATAAACCACACAATGACATCATAAACATATACTACACAGTGACATCATAAACATATACCATACAGTGACATCATAAACATATACCACACAGTGACATCATAAACATATACCACACAGTGACATCATAAACATATACCACACAGTGACATCATAAACATATACTACACAGTGGCATCATAAACCACACAATGACATCATAAACATATACTACACAGTGACATCATAAACATATACCACACAGTGACATCATAAACATATACCACACAGTGACATCATAAACATATACTACACAGTGGCATCATAAACCACACAATGACATCATAAACATATACTACACAGTGACATCATAAACATATACCATACAGTGACATCATAAACATATACTACACAGTGACATCATAAACATATACCACACAGTGACATCATAAACATATACTACACAGTGACATCATAAACATATACCACACAGTGACATCATAAACATATACTATACAGTGACATCATAAACATACTACACAGTGGCATCATGGTTTACTCTGCAGATATCAATTATGAATTCTCATCAGAATTTTGAGTGGGCCGTTTGGAGACCAAAGCCACTGGTTTGTGTGTGTGTGTGTGTGTGTGTGTCTAGGTGTGAGGAAGGAGGCTGGTGAAGCAGGAGAGGGGTGTGTGTGTGTGTGTGTGTGTGTCTAGGTGTGTGTCTAGGTGTGAGGAAGGAGGCTGGTAAAGCAGGAGAGGGGTGTGTGTGTGTGTGTGTGTGTGTGTGTGTGTGTCTAGGTGTGAGGCAGGAGGCTGGTGAAGCAGGAGAGGGGTGTGTGTGTGTGTGTGTGTGTGTGTGTGTGTGTCTAGGTGTGAGGCAGGAGGCTGGTAAAGCAGGAGAGGGGTGTGTGTGTGTGTGTGTGTGTGTGTGTGTCTAGGTGTGAGGCAGGAGGCTGGTGAAGCAGGAGAGGGGTGTGTGTGTGTGTGTGTGTGTGTGTGTGTGTGTGTGTGTGTGTGTGTCTAGGTGTGAGGAAGGAGGCTGGTGAAGCAGGAGAGGGGTGTGTGTGCCAGGCAGTCTGTGGTGGCTGCAGCTGGAATGTGGCTGAAGAGGGAGCGCTGATGAGCCTCAGTGTTCCCGGCGTTCCCAGCGTTCCGTCCCTCCTGCTTGAGCTCGGCCACACGCTGCAGGATGAGCTGGCGTTCCCGTCCGTGAGTCAGGCCTCGGAAAAACAGCACCGCCGCTACATGACGCTTACTGGACACACACACACACATATGCACACATATCCATACACACACACACACACATGCAGACACACACACACAGCACACACACACACACACATGCAGACACACACACACACACACACACAGCACACACACACACACAAACGCACGCACATACACACGCACACACACATTAGCTCTCATTACTGATGAATGATTATTATTTTGCCTCATGCCTTCATTCATATACAGTGAGTGATTCATTGATACAGTCTATCACAGTGTTACCCAATGTCTGGGTCGTGACCCACGGGTAGGAGATTTTATTTGGGTCGCCAGCACAATTTATGTTGTGTTATAGGCCTAACTGATACCATCTGGCATTTGATACCAGGAAAGCTAACAGTTTTCTATTAGGATGTAGTTTAGTTTGTTAACTACCACAGTCACGGTTTTGTCATAAAAGCTCATGAAACTGGCGCTTGGAACTCGGGGACGAACGCATCGCAGAGGGGGAGCCAGAGCATGGATATCTACCTCTCAAAATGAAACCGTTCTGTGGGGCGCCTGCCATGTACCTCGCAGTTGCAAACGACATGAATCCGCCTATTTGCACGAACATTAACAGATACCAGCTCCTCAACTTTACTGATTAAAATCTAGTGACCGTGCTGTCAACTAAAGCAGACATCCATAGACCGGACATAAGGCCATTAAATTTGCATGTTGTAGCGGTCAGCTATGCCTGCCTACTTATAATGATAAATGATAATGAAACCTACCGCTGCCCCAATCCCATTTAAATTCCTCGTTACAACAAACTATAGCCTACTTTTCCGTGGCGGCGCCCACACAACAAAACGTCTCACCCCTTCTTTCACCCCTGACTCCTTCAGTTGATATTTGACCTACTCTAACTTTTGATTTCGTTTCATACATTTTCTTTCTTTCATTTTCTTTCTTTTGATTAGAGATCGTATGCTCTAGGAGCACGATTCACTTTGTGTTGTCGGCGATGTGACCGACGTTGTCGGAAAACTGGTAGCCTGCATTTAGTTAATATTCCTGAGCTCAATAGAGGGTTGTTGAAACTGACTATTATATGTATGCTATTGTACGAAAGTGGTTTAACGAACAACTGCGTATTGAACATTTTCAGTTTGGTTTGAATGGAGTTTTTTTTTATTATTTGGGGGCGATTCCTTTGTTCATATGCGCCTTGAGGGCGGCTTACCTACAGCTAGGCCTGACGTTGGTAATACGCCACGGTCTTAAATACTGTTGTGAACTTGAACATTTCAATACATTCATTTTTCATTTAAAAGTTCAGAGTGAAACTGAGTCTCCTTCCCACATACAAAAAATAAGCTGGCGTAACTGAAATGAGTCACGTTACAATGTAGATAGTTTCGATTGTAGATGCAACAGTGCATTATATTCTTTAAAGTTAATAGCAACTCCTCACATTCTTATTTCTGATTTAAAATGCACAACAGTGCATTATATTAGGCTACAATTTAAATGGACATTTTACACACTATTCCTCTCGTTTTCTACCTCACTAACTCCAAAGTAAAGGCGCATATTCCGGCTATTTTGCGCAAAAGCCTCTTGTTCTGATATAATGACTATAGAATATAATATAATACAACAATACAACATAACGACTTGAGTTATTTGCTGTTTACATCGGAATTGACGTCCACAGTGTTGGACCCATTTGTCTGCAACGTAACCTACAAATTTTTTTTTTTAGAAATACAGGAACAGTGTATATGCTGACGAATGACGACTGCGCAACATGCAAGAATTTCCCCAAACTCTCGGATGCGCATTAAAACGTATCTTTTCAGTAGTCATTTCCAACTTTTCACGCTGATGGTGCTCAAAATGCAACACAACCGTAGGATCTATCTATCTAGATCCTATAGCAATGTATGGTTGGGTAAGGCATAGAAAAGTTGGAGAACCTGTGGCCTAAAACAATATTGGTGGTTGCAGGGTAGATTTGAAGTGAAATGGGTCGCGATTGTCTGTCATTTTTAAAAAAGTGGGTCCCCAGAAAAAAAAGTTTGGGAAACACTGGCCTATCATTCCTCTTCATTGCAGCCTGGCAGCCTACTCAACTAGCGTTAGCAGCATTAGCTTTGTGACTTCATATAATAGTGTCTAAGCAACCTGGCAGCCTACTCAACTAGCGTTAGCAGCGTTAGCTTTGTGACTTCATACTCAACTAGCATTAGCAGCGTAAGCTTTGTGAGTTCATATAATACTGTCTATGCCAGCGGTCCCCAACCACCGGGCCGCGGGACATTCCTAACCGGGCCGTAGCCTGACATGAGTTTAAAAAAAAAAAAAAAAATTGCAAACCAAATAAAATATTTAATTCACAATAATGTCACGTTTTTACATGGCATAGGCCTATATGCAGTTGTTTGATTGCACGCATGTTTGCATTTCGCAAGGTCTATTTTCTTACGTCTGTCTGTCCCGCCTTCAACACTATATATTCCCTTCAGCGCTGCGTCAGCTCACTTCACTTGATCAGTTCTTCGCGAACGGTAGTGTCACACGAAATTAGCTAAACTGCTAGAATGAGCAACAAAAAACAACAATCTTTAGAGCATTTCTTTGGAAGGGGTAGTGGGGGAAAAAAGACCCACTGATGATGGTAGTGAGCCAGATACCTCAAAGAAAAAGAAGGGGTCATTCAATAGGAAATATGACGAGTCATATTTAAAATATGGTTTCGCAGAGACCGGTGACTCGCATGCACCAAGTCCTTTATGTGTGGTATGTGGCGATAAGTTGTCAAACGAAGCAATGAAACCATCAAAGCTAATTTGACATCTAGAGTCCAAGCATCCTACACTGAAAGACAAACCCCTTGTCCGGTACATATTTGAGGAGGATGTTCAGGAGGATTTGTTGTGTGTGCTGTCACTTCCAACGAACACCACAGCTGCAGAACTGTTCCGGGCTTTGGATGGTTATGTGTCTGGAAAATTAGACTGGTCTTTTTGTATTGGCGTAGCCTATGCACTGATGGGGCTGCAGCCATGACCAGACGGCTGTCCGGTTTCACTGCAAGGGTTAGAGAGGTTGCCCCTGACTGCGAGCCCACACACTGTATCATTCATAGGGAAATGCTGGCTAGCCGAAAACTGTCGCCCGAGTTGAATGGGGTATTAACTGATGTAGTTAAAATGATCAACAACATTAAAGCACACGCACTCAACTCTCGCTTATTTGAGCAGCTCTGTGAAGAAATGGATGCAGAGCACAAACGC
>NC_055957.1:1725818-1735818 GCF_018492685.1 Alosa sapidissima | reverse complement strand
ATAGAAAAGAAATTGACCATGACGGCCCTCACAAGTTCTCATTCCAACAAATCCGGCCCACTGCTTAATATGAGTTTGACACCCCTGATCTAACTGGTTGGCCAATTACTGAACCCCAATGCAATGCTCCCGTGCAATCCCTGCAACTCTAGAAGATGGTGTCCCCAAAAGTGACCGTCATGTCATAGGTCCCCAGGAGGTAAGAAAGGGGAGTATGTGTGTGTGTGTGTATTACTTGTGTGTGTGTGTGTGTGTGTGTGTGTGTCTGTGTCTGTGTGTTACCTGTGTGTGTCTGTGTGTGTGTGTGTGTGTGTGTGTGTGTCTGTGTGTGTGTGTGTGTGTGTTACTGTACCTGTGTGTGTGTGTGTGTGTTACCTGTGTGTGGTTAGGGCCCATATGTGTGCACTGCTCTCGGAGGTCTTGTGTTCTCTTGAGCAGCTGATTGAAGTCGTCATCTGTGGAGAGCCACTTACGAGTCATCATCCTCCGCAGGAGAGGCTGGAGAACACACACACACACACACACACACACACACACACACACACACACACACAAACACAAACACATCATCATCATCCTCCGCAGCAGAGGCTAGAGAACACACACACACACCTACACACACACACACACACACACACACACAAACACAAACACATCATCATCCTCCTCTGCAGGAGAGGCAGGTGAACACACACACACACACACACACACACACACACACACACACACACACACACACACACACACACACACACACACACACACACACACTACACGCTTCTACATCGTAACATGCTGACATCACTAGGTGCAACACCCAACTAGGTCCTAATTCAGGAGTGGGCAAACTTTTTGGCTCAAGGGCCACACTGGGTTTTGAAACTTGGCCGGCGGGCCGCACAACAACCCCCCCCCCCCCCACACACACACACACCCAATACACACACATAAAAAAAAAAAAAAAAAAAATTTTATAGCCTATAATTTAGTATGACAAAATATTTCTTTTAAAATATTAATTGCTTAAAAATACTGCTAATTTTATGCTGTTTAACAAATGTATAAATTGTGCACTGTCACTTTAATTCACGTTTATTTCTCAATGATCTTCTGTCTGCTACGGTATGGCCCTCTCACACTTTTTAAATGGTCAGTAGTGGGAACTACTGCTGCCTTCATGATTTCCTTTTAAAAGTTTCTTATAAGAAGGAGATATCAATTATCAACAATGACAAGCCAGCTGGAACCTGCGGCTCTCTCTCCCTCTCGTGAGTGCAAACGCGTTCCCAATGAAATGGATCGCATGTTCACGTTAGATCTGCTGCAAAGGAGATAACTAAGAGTTAACTTAGTTTAACATGATGTTATCTCTATTTAACATGATGTTTTAACATTGACATTATAAACGTTCTCTAAGGAGAGTGAAAAGCAGTTTGCAGTAAAGCTAACCAACAGGTCGCAGGAAAAAAATAGCCATCAGCCTGATAACCAAATGAAATGCTCAGCGGGCCGGATGAAAGTGCTTGACGGGCCGGATGAAAGTGCTTGGCGGGCCGGATCCGGCCCGCGGGCCGCAGTTTGCCCACCCCTGTCCTAATTAGACACTAATAGCATTAACATTAGCGCTACAACACAGCTAGGTCCTGATTAGATACTAATAGCATTAACATTAGCGGCTACAACACAGCTAGGTCCTAATTAGACACTAATAGCATTAACGTTAGCGGCTACAACACAGCTAGTTCCTAATTACACACTAATAGCATTAACGTTAGCGGCTACAACACAGATAGGTCCTAATTAGACACTAATAGCATTAACATCAGCGGCGGCTACAACACAGCTAGGTATTAGTGGCAGCTACAACACAGCTAAGTCCTAATTAGATACTAATAGCATTAACATTAGCGGTGGCTACAACACAGCTGGTCCTAATTAGACACTCTGTAGACAGCCCATGCTCCAAAAACGGCAACAAAAACAACCTGGGCAAAAAAAACATAAACTGTTCCAGCGAATCACAGACGAGATGCACGTTTAGGAGAGTTTTAATTGCACGGGCGCAGCATGGAAGGGAGGGAGGGGGAGGAAGTAGCGAGCTAGCCAGGGGGGAGCACACACACAGTGGCCACCTGAGCTCCCCTGGAAACATGGTATGTGAAATTGTGGGGGAGCTCTAAAATATTGATATGATTGCCAAATAAATTATATTTTGGCCACGGTTTTCCCTAAAATGTGTAAAATAAGAGAAAAAAAATTGTATTTTGAGTTCATGATTCATGAAAAAAGTGCCTGCTTGCACGTTAGAGGCGCGAATGTTATTGTTTATGGTTGGTGCCGCTGGCTGCTCTTATCGCGTGTGTTTGGCTCTGTGTACAGCCTTATAGGCTAGGCCTATAGCCCATGTGATTGTGAAACAATGTAAGTTGGTGAGTAATTCTAAGTTGATTCAATTAAACAGTCAAAAGACACATCATTGGTGGTCGGGGTCCGTGGATTATTTACTGCAGAGTTTACCACTGGCCACTAGGGGGTAGTATCTCATTAAGACAGCTTACCTTACCAGCTCAGTTAAGAGTCGGCCATATTGTTTTTGCCAGCATTACAGACGTTCCTGTTACAGAGGTTGAATATTAAGCTGTGAACATAATTCATGTAAGTCCACTGTCATTCTTTATTACTGTTTTGTTGCTGTCAAGGTTGGTTAAGTTCTTACTGATATTTATGTTAGACATGTGCATGTAGGAATTACTGATTGTAGCTTATGTTGCTATTTTGTGTATTGCTGCAGGGCTTCTTCATCTTTGTCATTAAACAAGTAATTTGACATCGAGGAGTGTATTTCTTCATTTACTATCAAGTTCATTGAAGTTTGCGTAGCCCATTGATGATCCATCGGGGTGTTTCATGTAAATATTGTAAACATATTATGTATTATGTTTCATGTAAATATTGTAAACATATTATGTATTATGTTTCATGTAAATATTGTAAACATATTATGTATTATGTTTCATGTAAGCAAACATAGACCTATGGCACCACCCGTGTGCAACGGATTTTCTCTTTATAATAGGCATATGTCTATGCTGTTGCTATTAGTGACAGGATCAGCATTAAAACATCGCCCGTACCCGCCCCACCCCCCGCCCCCCCGGAGAACGTGGTAGACCTCGCACACTGGAGCTAGCTCTCTGTTTTGTTTGAAAGTCAACAGAAGTGACGTTACCCAGCAACGCTTAGAGCACCTTTAACTGTAATTATGAGCCCAAGCCCGATTTAAACCCGACAGTTTTTGAATACGTGGCCATTATAACTGACGTTCCCAACTACAATTTCGAGTTGTTTGAACTACAGAAATCTGTTTAGAATTATCTTAATAAATAATGCAACAAGGACAAAGCATGTAATCTGCGTTGTTTGTTTATTCAGAATGGAATGGATCGCAAATGGATCCGAATGAACGTAAGCCACTCACAACGTGGAATGGCCTTATGTCCCTGAAGCAAAACCCTTCAGGGGTATGCGTGAATAAGAAACAACAGAGGACATTGAAGGCTGACTATCATCCTTTCTGCCATGCCAAGCCTGTGTCTGTTCATCATCAAAGTTTCCGTTTTTTTGCTGTCATAGGCGAGCAGCGTGCCACACTTATTGCACTCGAAAAAGCCAACATATACTGTATGTTGTCACTGCCCACGACTTATTTAAAATGGTTCCATACCTCCGACTGTCCTTCAAACTTGCTCAAAGTTAATTCTCCTGTTTTTCTTTTTTTTCTTTACATCTTCAAGCTCCACGTTGGACTTAAAGAAGCCCAAAGCAACAATTTTAGCAAAAATTACCTTAATTATGCAGGTTGAGAGTCGTTCTGATGGTTTTACCACACTTTTTGGGTCGTTTGGTGGGCGCTTCGTCTCCCCCTAGTGCTTCTCCGCGGAAAAACAAAACATGCAACTTTCTAGTCGTGGTCCGAAGACATCCGGATGTGACTCAGTGGAAGTATCCAATCGCGCCTCGAAAATGTAGTCAGATTGTAGTTTCTAAGAAGACTGCAAAACGGACTCAGACTTGGCTTTGTTGCTGTTCTCTTACATACCGTAACACTACACCAATAGCCTAGTTGTTAACTACAAGCAAAGTGGAGAGGGCATTGATTTGGTAATTTGATTTACAACAATATACCACACAGTAGGCTACTGTCGAGGCCTAACTATTTGATCATGTGTCTTTGGATCATAAGCATATGATGACGTGTATAAACGCTCATTCATGGCTTCATAAAATATCATGTAATAGGTTCTCAAAACAATTCCACACAGACATAAGGTGCTTATAGAGCAGGTCCAGATTATTTGTGAAATAAACCAGTAAAACAGTGTCATGGGATAGAATATAACATTGATACCCAACTTCTGCCATAGCTCATATTTTTAAAAGAATCCAGTGAAAACTATCCTGACAAACAATAAGCAGCATTAATGCCTCAATCAAGTGAAGGGCCCAACTGTAGCCAGTTTTAAATCTAGACTTAAGACCAAACTTTTCTCAGATGCTTTCTGCTAACTGTGTTATAACTGAGTTATAATTTCTGAATCTGTCTTGAAAATGATTCTACCTTGTATCTTTTATTTTGTCTTTTTAATCATTCTCTATTTTTAAATGATGTACCTTGTGTTTTATGTTTTCTTTTTATTATCAGGGTTCGTACACCTATTTCAAGATCAAATTCAAGCACTTTTCAAGGTCAATTTTCAAGCTTTTCCAGCACTTTACAGCGGTTATACGAATATACTAACTCAAAATGATTTTCACTTTTTTATCATTTAAAGATGGTTTTAACAGACAAAATTGTGTTTCTTAATAGCAGGAAAAGAAATTAAAGGAAAACTTAAAAATGTGTCACCTGTCTGGAAGTAGACTTTGCTTGCTATCTAACTGGCGGAGTCAATATACCAAAAAAAAAAAAAAACATTAAAAAATAAATAAAATAAGAAAAGAAAATAATCACTCAACAAATAACTATTCTTTGCTGAATATGTGAACTCAAACTAATGTTAAGGCTGCTCTTTCATGACAGTCAAGACTGATTATGTCTCTTTCTTGCCTATGTGGTGTCAAATCCACATTAAATAATACAAACTCAAAAGAAGTCCGCACACCGTGGATGTATACTGCAGATGATGGCTTTAATGCACTCCGGAGCATTAGTGAAGCAAGCAAGTAAGTGAAAGCAAAGTAAGATAAGTGAGCTAAGTAAGCCAAGTAAGATCACATCCTCTGGCTGTTGTCCAGCCTTTATACCCCTTCAAGTCATCCCAGACAAGACCCTCTATGTTTACAGACAACTGACCAAGTAATATATGGTACTTCACCTTTGCCCTCTCATCCTGTTATTCCTACATTCTTTAGGTTGTGCCATTCTTTAGGTTTTGCTTACATTTCCTGGCACCAAACCTTGTCTATGCCATTTTCTGCCAGGCCTGCTCTTTCACTTAAACCAGTCTTCCTTTCCCACACTGAACATACTACAGACTTCAGTTTCACAAAACAATGATATTACACAGAATAAAGATACTACATAAAAGATATATAAACTAAAGGATATATTTCAATAAAAATCACGACACCTACAACGGCATGCAGACAGGCCTACATTTGTTATCATGAGCTACCAACCAGTAAGCTAGCAATGCGGAGATGTGACGTTGGGTGATGTAAAGATGACTGAGTTGTCATATAATTGGATAAATTTAACTTCTTGCCAAACGGCACGATATGCACATATGCATGGTGTTTTAATGTCTTTCCACTTGTAGGGCCTATAAGCATTAAACCACAAAACTGAGCTGAAGTTTGACATGACCAAGCCAGGATTCAAATACCGAGGTCATGGGTGTTGATAGAAATGTTGCCCCCCGCGAAATACTATGGGGGTCCGGGGGCATGCCCCCAAGGAAGAAAAAATGTAAAAATAACCCCTTAAATGATGACTTATGGTGAATATTGCGGAAACTAATAGATACATTTACATAAATATAATTTATACATTATAGCATAAATCACACTTAGAAATACAGCCTATTAGGCATATGGTACATTTATAAAAGAGCAAAGTAGCCTATATATGCCTATGAAAGACTTAACCATAGAGGGCTGTAATGTAAAGGCTATCATGATCATTTTGCCGTATGACGTAGAAACATTTCTTCAGTTTATAACATGTTTGGTTTATAACTTAAACCAACACACTTTTCCACAATATTCTACTTTTTTAGATGCACCTGTATATTTCAAGAGCATTTTCTCCAATTGGTTTTGAGGATATTTATACTGATCTCTGCTCCATCTTTATTTAAGAATGCTCTGCTTCTCCTCATTAGGAGTAGTGAATGTTGCATTTATAAATTGCAGGGTCAAAGGCTGCGGAGCTTGTACCTTCTGACACAGTGAGTGTCACATCTTGTCTCTCACTCACTTGTGAGGCCCTTTGCCTATTATTTCCCTCTCTTCTCCTAACTCTTTCTCCTCATTTCCACCTTTCTGCCTGATTTCCCTTCTCCTAACTCTTTCTCCTCATTTCCACCTTTCTGCCTGATTTCCCTTCTCCCGTCTCCTGTGTAAATAACTGACCGATAATCAATATCATGCTTAGAAAATATCCATATAAATATCTACTATTATCTACTATCAGTGCAGGTTAGCTAGCTGCAACTCCACTGAATTTCAGCATAACATTTTGAGTAGGCCTTGAAGTCAGCCTTTGTTCAGGTCTGACGATTATTTATTTTGGACAATGGATTTGTGGGTATTGAAGTTTATTTGAGCTGCGTGAGACACTGTGTTGCGTCGTTAGTTAGAACATAGCTCCGCGATAGCAGTCAACTCTACTTTCGTTTTGACATGTCAGAGGTATATCTACAACTATGTGTTGCGTGACGCTGCGTTGATGCAAGGATAATTGTTTTGTCGGCTATTTTTAGTTAATGAATAAAACGAAATTTGAAGAAAGAAATGGTAGATACGGCAATAGACATGACTGGTGCGGTTTTGCATTCACATGCCATAAAGTTTCCCGTCTCCCTCTTCAACCTAACTTTTTCCTTGTCTTCCAATGATTGGAGCTAAGTAGCCTATTCAATAATATGTTAGCTTTAATGGAGACCTAGCTAGCAATGCATCTGTAAGACCCTAGGCCTACATGATTTCTGTTCAGCAGTCTGAAATAGCTGTTTTCTAACCAACGCTCATTGAAACGGCAACCTCACTTCATGTTGATGGTCATCACCGACTGTGTGCAGGGGGGCGTTGTCACGCATGAAAACAGACTGGCAGATCAGTCACATAGCCTACGCAGATCGGTGCGCAACCGAGGACCATGGCGGAGAAGTTTTCATTTTAAACTCTCCGACTTTCTGCATCTAATAAGCTAACTATTCCGTCAGATAGCTATTTGTGTCAAAATAAATACACTTACAATTTTAAGCATTTTCAAGCACTTTATCAGAAATGCAAGCACTTTTCAAACCTTGAAAACGCAACATTAAAATTCAAGCATTTTCAAGGATTTCAAGCACCCGTACGAACCCTGTATTCCTTTACCCTTTGAACTATTCTTTGACTATATTGCCCTTCTATGCTTTTATTTGTTATTATTAATTTGTTTAGTTTATGTAAAGCACTTTGAATGACCTTTGTGTGTATGAAATGCGCTATATACTGTAAATAAACTTGACTTGACTTGACCAACATGCTACACACCTCCTGATAGAGCTACACTGGCTCCCTGTCTCTCTCTCTCTCTCTCTCTCACACACACACACACACACACACCTCCTGATAGAGCTACACTGGCTCCCTGTCTCTCTCTCTCTCTCTCTCTCTCACACACACACACACACACACCTCCTGATAGAGCTACACTGGCTCCCTGTCTCTCTCTCTCTCTCTCTCACACACACACACACACACACACCTCCTGATAGAGCTACACTGGCTCCCTGTCTCTCTCTCTCTCTCTCTCTCACACACACACACACACCTCCTGATAGAGCTACAGTGGCTCCTGTCTCTCAACAGATCAACTTTAAAATCCTGTTGTTGACATTCAAAGGCCTTCATAAGCTCTGGCCTCCATACACCACAGAGCTCCTACAGACGTATACACCCTCCCGTTCACTACGTTCATCTACAGCTGGACTATTGTCAGTACCAAACATCAGGCTCAGCACAATGGGAGCAAAGGCCTTTTCCTGTGCTGCACCCAAACTGTGGAACTCACTCCCCTCACACATCCGCACCCTCCTCTCCATCTCACAATACAAACCGGCTCTTGAAACCCACCTTTTCTAGATAGCTCATGGACTTAATGTGCCTTTTACTACCACTGTGCTTTTCTGTTCTTGTTTCTAGTTTGTGTGCTGATTATTATTACTGTTCACTGTGTTTAGTAAAGAGACCTGGGCACTATGTTTGTACAAAAGCCATACTTGTTCACTCCACACTGCAAAAACTGCTTATCTAACAAAATCTAACCAAGTGTTATTAATCTTATATCAAAATAAAAAAAACTAGTTGGTATTGTGTTCAGTATAAAGAGACTTACCTAGCGCTTTCTTGTGAAAACATTTGACTTAATTTAAAAAAAGACTGACTTATTTTAAGACATCTCATCCTGAAAACAAGCAAATTTGTCTGCCAGTGCGTTAAGCAAATTTGTCCTAAAAACAAGCAAATTTGTCTGCCAGTGCGTTGAGCAAATTTGTCTTGATAAGTCTCCTTAAAATAAGTCAAAGTCTTCTTAAATTAAGTCAAAATGTTCTTTTGAGAGGGCGCTAGGTAAGTCTTTTCATACTAAAAACAATACCAAATAGATTTTTTAATCTTAATATAAGATTAATAACACTTGGTTAGAATTCATTTTTTGCAGTGCATTGTGTGTGTGTGTGTGTGTGTGTGTGTGTGTGTGAGAGTGACTGGGTGTGTGTGGTGTGATGTGTGTGTGTGTGTGTGTATGTGTGTGTGGTGTAATGTGTGTGTGGTCTGGTGTAGTGTGCTGTGTGTGTGTGTGTGTGTTTGTATGTGTGTGTGTGTGTGTGGTGTAATGTGTGTGTGGTGTAATATGTGTGTGTGTGTGTGTGTGTGTGTGTGTGTGTGTGTAAAGTGCGCTCACCTTGGTCTGATTCATGTAGTGCTGCAGTAGAGCGTGTCTCAGTCTAAGCTCCACCCCCTCCAGCTCTATGCTCAGTTGGGTCACCTGATCTGGACTGCTGTCTTTGTAGCTCTCCATGTGTTCCCTACACACACACACACACACACACACACACACACAAACATACATATATTACACAGGTGTAGGTGATGGTGTAGGTGATGGTGTAGGTGATGGTGTGGGTGTGGGTGTAGGTGATGGTGGAGGTGATGGTGGAGGTGATGGTGTGGGTGTAGGTGATGGTGGAGGTGATGGTGTAGGGGATGGTGGAGGTGATGGTGTGGGTGATGGTGGAGGTGATGGTGGAGGTGATGGTGGAGGTGATGGTGGAGGTGATGGTGTAGGGGATGGTGTGGGTGATGGTGGAGGTGATGGTGGAGGTGATGGTGGAGGGGATGGTGTAGGGGATGGTGTGGGTGATGGTGGAGGTGATGGTGTAGGGGATGGTGTAGGGATTGGTGGAGGTGATGGTGATGGTGTACCTGAGGGAGCTGAAGGAGTTGATGTAGGTGATGGTGTAGTCGCCCCAAAGACGTTCGTCCAGCAGAGAGCCGCTCCACCGCATGAACTCCTCCTCCAACCTGGAGAGAGATGGAAAAAAAGAAGAGAGAGAGGGAGAGAGAGATGGAGAGAGAGAGGGAGAGAGAGATGGAGAGAGAGATAGAGAGAGATGGAGAGAGAGATAGAGAGAGATGGAGAGAGAGATGGAGAGAGAGAGGGAGAGAGAGATGGAGAGAGATGGAGAGAGATGGAGAGAGAGATAGAGAGAGATGAAGAGAGAGGGGTGGG
>NC_055957.1:1643318-1718318 GCF_018492685.1 Alosa sapidissima | reverse complement strand
GTTGCTGAGGTCTGACTTTGTGGCGCTCGGAAATTAAATTAGTTTAATCTTAATTCATGTGATGAAGGACTTTGAACGAAGTTTCAGTGCTGAGTAAGGTTAACACTAAATATTTGAATATTTTACTACTAGTAATATATTTTTCATTACCATTATGGCAAGCAGTAGGCTAGGCTTGCTACCTGCAAATCATGAGCAAGTGACCTGATAATAACCTAAGTTATGAACACATGAGAGAGACTATTATACTTTCTTGCCCTCTACATCACAGTCATAGTGTAATAAACCATAGGCTACCAAAATAGCTGAACAGTCAACATCAGCCCTTTTCCTAAAATTGGTGTCTGTGTATGTTCCCCAGCTACTCTTACACATATTACAAATATTTGGCACACTCTCCTGTTTCAATTGTTTCCAGTATCATAGAAACGAGGGTGTTAAATTTGCAGTGACTACAAAATCCAACCTAATAACATTAGGCCTACCAAGGCATTGCGTTGGATGTTTCTCAATCTCCACTTGTTCTCTTCACGTATGTGGCAGCTAATCCATGTAGTGAAAAGGGATACCCTTTTAAAAGGAGGCCTAAAGTTGTTTTATATAAATAGGATCACTATGACCGTGATGTTGTCATGAGCATTCTCTCTCCCTGGCAACAACCTTAATTGATTCAACTCTCTGCCACTCTGCTCACTCTCTCTCTACTCTGCCTAACGAGCTCCACCTGGCTCCGCCCTGCTCTGCTCTTGTTACCTGGCCAGCTGCGCTGCATTTCCCACTCACCATCCTCACCTTGCCCCACTCTGCTCTAATTACTCTGCCAGCTGCACTGCATTTCTCCACTAACCTCTCCCAGTATATAAAGCCCTATTTTTCAGCCAAGCCCTGTCAGATCGTCTTCAAACCTGGACCAGTAACCTGCCTGCCTGTCTACTCTCTGACTCCTACCTGTGATTCGGATCCTTTCTTGACTGCCTCCCTGTTCTACCGCCCCGGTTATCCCGACCTGCCTTCCGGATCTTCTCGATTACTCTCCGATCTTCAGCCCCCCCGGTAACTCGAATCTGCCTTCGGTCCCTCACCACGTTTAGTGCCTAGCCCTGGTCTGTACTACTGCCTGCTGTTCACCTTGCTGTTGTGTGTGTGTTCCCCTGAGCCCCGAGAACCCCTGACACCCCTGGCACTCCTAGCACCCCTGGAACCGGAACCTCCAAGACCTCACGTTTCTCTCACTCCTCTTCCCCCCTGAACCCTTCAATAAAAAGACTCTGAATTTGAACTTGCGCTCTTGGGTCGTCTTCTGTTCGTGACAGATGTAGAGGGCAAGAAAGTATAATAGTCTCATGTGCTCATAACTTAGGTTATTATCAGGTCACTTGCTCATGATTTGCAGGTAGCAAGCCTAGCCTACTGCTTGCCATAATGGTAATGAAAAATATATTACTAGTAGTAAAATATTCAAATATTTAGTGTTAACCTTACTCAGCACTGAAACTTCGTTCAAAGTCCTTCATCACATGAATTAAGATTAAACTAATTTAATTTCCGAGCGCCACAAAGTCAGACCTCAGCAACTTTTTTAATGTAAGATTGTTCTTAGGTCACATATCAATCAAATCATAACAACTGAAAATGGTACTGTTTTTAAAATCATGTGTAGTACGTAAGTAAGTGTAAATGTTTGTCTAAACATGCTTTAATGAGCTTACACTTTAATGAGCTGAATTTGAGCTTACAGTTCTTTCACCAACCTATGTGTTTTACATTAACTTACAAAATAGATACTTTAGCTTAGTCCTCAGATAGATGAGGGTTGCTGTTTGCTCTGTTAAGGTATTTCTGTCCCTTCCAAACTGCATTGAAATGGTATGTTTAGCAGCCAGAATTTCAAAATTTCCAGGGGGAGAAATCTCCGGCCCCCCTCTAACATGTGTGCGTGCGCGAGCGCGCGTGTATGGAGAGCACAGGACAATGAGAAGCTGTGTCAGTGCCACTACATGTAGATCTATTTGTTAACTAACGAAAGAAGATCATATCTACATGAAATAGAATCAACATAGAAACGAATCAGAATCATTAAATGTTTACAAGGCTGGAAGTTCAACAAATATAGGTCTACTAATGTGATTAAAATAGTTAAATAAAAAATATTTCATTCATCAATCTTATTCAATGACCTAATGCCATCATAACATAGGCCTGGGCTCCAGGAAAGAACAGTTTATGTTAAACTTACTGTATCTAATTTTGTGTTGGTCATACTATAGAATAATATATTGCTTGTCTTTGTTGAATAAGACAGAAGATAAAGAGCTTAAAAATAATCGCATATCGCATCGCAATCGCAATATTGGTGAGAAAAATCGCAATTCGATTTTTTTTCCAAAATCCTTTACCCCTATTTGAAGGCCATGCAAATTACGGGAGTAATTTGTGTTGACAGGTATGGTCTCACCTGTGATATCTGTGTGTCATAAAGTCCAACAGTGCGTAGTAGTCCTTCAGCTCCCTCACTCTTCCCATGAGCCTTTGCAGGTGCTCGGTGGTGACCTGATGGCAAGCGTCCACGTAGTGGTCGAAGACGCGGAAACTGGGCGGGTACGAGGCCTGTAGCTCCGCCTTCACCCTCTCCAGGTTCTCCACAATGGCTTTTCCCAGCAGCCCCAGGTGCACGGCCAACCAGGAAGTGTTGCGCTCAGGTGTGTCCAGGTGCACAGCCTGCAGCACGTCCCTCACACCGTCCCGCACGGCGTCCCGCCAGAAGTCCCTCCACCCCCCCAGCCCCCCCGCCCCCCCCTCCCTCCGCTCCTCCTCCTGCACCACCCGCGCCACCTGCACCAGCAGCTCCTTGTTGCGGGCGGGCAGCGCGCTGGACTGACGCACGATTGCGGCCATCTTGGTGCGCAGCGCGCCGTACAGCAGGTGCAGGTCCTTCTCCAGGTGCGCCAGCTCCACAGGTGAGGCGTCTGGCCCCGCCTCCTCCTGCTGCTGATGGAACTCCCGCCGCAGAGACAGCAGGTTCAGGTGCGCCTCCTCCAACACCTCCAGCTCAATCAGCTTATTAATCTGCATCACTGATACACACACACACACACACACACACACACACACACACACACACACACACACACACACACAGGTTCAGGTGCGCCTCCTCCAACACCTCCAGCTCAATCAGCTTATTAATCTGCATCACTGATACACACACACACACACACACACACACACACACACACACACACACACACACACAGGTTCAGGTGCGCCTCCTCCAACACCTCCAGCTCAATCAGCTTATTAATCTGCATCACTGATACACACACACACACACACACACACACACACACACACACACACACACACACACACACACACACACAGAGGCAGGGGTGGATTCTTGGTGAGGATGTACTGTATGTGTATGTGTGTGTGTATGTCGCAGCCTTTTCAAGAGTTTCCAATTGTTCTACATTCAACACTTCAGGGCTGTGGGCAAAAATGCTAAGATATAAATAACATTTGTCAAGACATAGCAAATGATTTAGAACATAAACAAACTTAGGAAAAGGACCAAAATGGCTTCAAAATTCCAGCCCCTAATTCTTGTTCACAAGCAATTATCATATTATATACAGTACATTAGTAGCCATTGCTATGCAGAAATCTAAGAGTAAGTTCAAAACACTTACTCAGTTAAATGTAACAATAAATACAATAATAAAGTCAACACATACATTGTTTTTTTCCTTCTTTTTTTTTGAAAAATAGTCCATAGAAGTCAAAAAGTTCCAAAAAGTGACGAAAGTTCCAAAGCTATCCTAATGTATGTACTGTAACTGTTCAAAAAGTGTATGTTGCATAATGAGATGTAGAGCATGTCTATGTCACTATCAGTTTACATGCTGAGTGTATGTTGCATAATGAGATGTAGAGCATGTCTATGTCACTATCAGTTTACATGCTGAGTCAGAGTTTCAAGCACATGACTCTGTTGGCCAACTTTTACTGTTGCCTTTCCAGCAGGAAGCAGATTTTGCTGATAGGCTTTTCCAATTAATTTCTTCCTGTCTTGACACAAACTCGTGGAACAAGTGCTTGGGAATCTGCTATCGCCTCAGTGATGCGTCCAACGGGCCAAGACTTTCTCGGAGCGGATTCATCAACGATGAGGGCCACATCCCCAACAGCAAAGTTCCGCCGAGTCTTATTTCACTTGTGCCGTTCTTGCAACATGGGCAGGTATTCCTTGACCCATCTTCTCCAGAACAAGTCTGCAATGTACTGATCTTGCCTCCAACGTCTCCTGGTGTAGAGGTCCTCCTTCCGGAACAACCCAGGTGGCAAAATGGGTTTGACCTTTAGCTGGAGCAAGTGATTAGGGGTTAAAGCTTCAATATCATTGGGATCATCAGAAGAAGGGGTGATTTGGGCGGTCATTCACGATCGCCTCTACCTCACAGAAGACTGTCTGCAAGGCCTCATCGTCCAAGACTTGTTGTTCGACAACAGAGCACAATACTCTCTTAGCCTCCTGCACCAAGTGCTCCCACACCTGTGATGAGCGCCATGCGGGGGTTGAACATCCATTTTATTCCGTCCTGCATTAGGTTATTATGAATTTTGCTTTGATTCAATTGTTTTAACTCACGGTGTGAGCTGACGAAGTTAGTTCCATTGTCAGATCGGATTTCCTTCACTTGTCCTCTACTGGCACATACTACAGCAGAAACCATTTTTGAAACGTTGAATGAATTCGTGGTTTCCAATGAAATAGACTGGACCAAGTGTGTATAAGCACTGAGGGAGCTCAGGCCATGGTGGGGAGACTCAACGGAGTTGTGAGAAGGGTCAAAGCCGTAGCTTCGCAGGCCACTGCTGTCCACTGCTGCCTACACAGAGAGGCATTGGCGACAAAAATGATGCCTGCAAAGTTGAAGACTGCTTTAGATGAAACAGTGAAAACGGTCAATTTCATAAAAAGTCATCCACTGCAGTCACGTCTGTTTTCTATATGATGTGCAGAGATGTGGAGCGAGCACCGACAGCTTCTTCTGCATACCAAAGTCCGGTGGCTTTCGCGTGGTAAGGTGCTTACTCGACTTGTTGAACCACGAGACAAACTCAGGACATTTTTCGTTGACTCCTGGTTTGAGTTGTCCGACCGATTCTGTGACTTCGAGTGGCTCTGCAATTTGGCATATTTGGCGGACATATTCGGCTACTTAAACGGACTCAATCTATCCCTACAAGGGAAAGCTGTGACAACATTTCATGTCCACAGTAAGATCGAGGGCACAATCAGAAAGCTCGAGCTGTGGGACAGACGAGTCGGTCAAAACAATTACGAGTCATTTGACAACCTGTGCGAATTTCTCAACAAAGAGGAACGGCCGATTCCGAGTTCTGTGGCAGATTCCATCAGACAGCATCTGCAGTCGCTGAAGACGCAGCTCCGTGGATACTTCCCTGTGCTCAGCGAGCAACATAGCTGGATACAGAATCCATCTGTCTCATATGACGAGGGTGCCCTCGCAGGTCTGAGTTCAAGGGAACAAGACAGCCTTGTGGAGTTATCTTCCGATACTGCTTTAAAACTTGTCTTCACACAGAAGGACATTTCTGGATGTATACACACTCAGAATACACAAGACATTGATGTCAAACAAGGCTTTGATGTTTCTGATGCCTTTTGCCACCACATATCTGTGTGAAACTGGGTTTTCAGTGCTTGTGGCATTAAAAACAAAGTATAGGAATAAACTGAATGATGAGTCTGACAGTGTTTCCTCTACGTTTATTTCAGCATGGCGGCCCGCCACGGTTTAATTAATACCCCCACGGTATCAGAATCAGGGCAAACGCACAATGTAGTTGCAGCTGTCCTGCCGACGTATCCTCCCCTGCTGGCTGCCGCTCACATTGCAATTTAACAATAAGTAGTCTAAAACTAGATAGATAGATAGATACTTTATTGATTCCCAAGGGGAAATTCAAGAAGGGACCTGTCTAGTTTTATTCCATAAATTGTTTTTATCAAGAGCTTCCATGTGCTATGCATGTTTGTCAACATCGCAAAAACTACAATTTTCGCACAACTTGATGGAAAAGTGCAGCCTAGCACAGACAGAAAAACCCATTCATTTCTGAAGCTGATCGTATTGAAAGTATTCCCCATATCGTAGCCTATTAGCTCGCTGGCAACAACAGCAAAACATGAAACTGGAGAGTGGATGTCTCCACGAAGACACCGCTGTTACATTAGATGCGCACTCAATCGCGAATCGACGCCGGGAAAAAGCAACGACTGGTAGTAACAAAGGTAAATTAGATTAAAGCAAAACTTTTTGTATGCACTCACGGTGATGGCCTAGTTAGCCTAATGTGAATCGCGTACTATAAAGTAAAGGAGATTTGCACCATTTGTTGTGGGTTGTGTTTCTACATGTTGGCACAGTTCATTTCTGTCATAAACGAAGTAAGCTAAGCGTTTCTCCATTGTCAACTACCGGTATGTTCAAGCGTTCAAGTGACATGTGGTTTAATGCATGGGTTAACCTGACGTGAGTCAGACAGAAGATGGGCCTGTTTTAGTTCCTGAATCCTGTCCCTCTCAAGTCACATTAGGCTAAATGGTGTGATTAGCAAAATCCCGGGAGTGACACCCGACCCTAGTAAACTTAGCCTTGTAACCTTTTTTTTCCCTTGGGGGGGGGGGGGGGGGCGTGACCTGCCGCCACTGTTAAAAAAAAAACTAGCGGAAACGCTGGTCTGATCTTTGCTTAAAGCTGACATCCATTCAGCCAGACATGCTGATTTGCAGTGCATTGAAGTTGTGTAAATGTTTCAATTTATGTAAAGTGTACCTTCATACCCGAAAACTACAATATATGTGTATGTGTATGTTGAACATCTCTAATAACAAGTTATGGACTTTACATTTTCTGGTCTTTAGAGCTAGGCCTATGTCTGCCTACGGCGTTGTGAGCTGTCTGTTAAGTTTTACACCCTGATTTATGTCTATTTTAAATGTATGTTTAATGTACATTTGTCAGATGTGTGTATTTTGAACGTAGTGTGAACGTATGTCTCATAGCCCATCTCGGCTTGTCCCCTGCACTCCGAAATCTGGCGCTAGTTAGCCGATGCCTTGAATTTCCCCTGGGGATCAATAAAGTATATATCTATCTATCTATCTATCTATCTATGCTACCAACAGCTTTTCCCAGCTGTGGGATCAATAAAGTCATATCTCTTATCTTATCTTCAATTGGGGGGGGCCTCGGGCATCGGCCTAGCCATGCAAATAAATCACTGTTTTACACCATTTACGAGGCTCAACGTATCTCCACACTTCATTGGTAGACTTCTGAGGGCCCTGACATTTAAAACGAGACATTGAGAACTTTGAAAAAGCACTGGTAGTTTACTTACAAGACGATTTATACAGACAGTATCTTCACAAAGTTTAGCGTTTGCAGCCATGTTGAATTTAGTCACGATAAGTCGAGCGACGAGTAAGAATGAACAGGTATGATAAGGGATCAGATTCCAAAAATAATTCAGTGGAAATGCATGGATTCCAGTTTCTTTCAGTAGCAGCAACTGGAATCCATGCATTTCCATGGAATTATTCCCCTATATATTATTACCCTTGTTCTAGGCAGCCGAAACACAAACGTTTGGTCTTTTTCCTTGTTGGGTTTCTGTTTGAATGAATCACACAGTTCAATAGAATGGGCTTGTCACAGAAAAGACAATGGATTTGTGTTGCATGTCTTTGAGTGGTTATACAGTAACTTGGCTGTGGTCTATTATTAGTCTGTTCTGATACAGGGACAACAGTAGCAAAGTTGGCTTTAGAGTTGTACACTGGGTTTGTTGTTTTAACAGTTACCCGTTCTTTTGGGTTCTGGGCCTCTCCAAAGACAGGATCCAATGCGGCTTTTCCAAAAACTCTAGCAGGTCCTTCAGCGTTGGTCTGCGATCGTGTTTTTCTCCAAAATGTTGAAGACTGCCACTCTCCATTTATCTCGCAATCTGAAGGCTCACAAGCTTTTCCAGTTCATTAATAAAACCAGCTTCATTCATGGTATTAAAACAGCTCCTTAGGAATAATGCATAGCATCTTGATGCAAAAGCATCATCTGACTTAATGATTGACCAATTCAGTGCGTTATTAACAAATGCAGAGGTGATCTTTACTCTGTTTCCAAAGTTCCATTCTAGTTGTTGCTTTGCTTCAGCATATGCGGTTTTTCGATGGATGTGCATGCAGCTCTGCACCAAGTCCTTGAGCTGACCAGCTGTGAACTGCTCTAAATAATAAAGTTGTCGGTTTTGGTTTCAATTCCTTGCAAAAATGCTTTGATAAAAGATCTAAAATGCAGAGGGTCACCATCAAAAATTATTTTCACAGGTGGAAGAGAAGACATTCTCTATTTTATAAGGACTTCAGTGATATCATTTTCCCATCATCTCTATTAGAGCAGCGGTTCCCAAACTTTTTTTCCTGCGGACCACCTTCTACATCCTGACTTGGCTCGCGTACCCCCACCATTCGACACATAAAAAAGTAACACATTCTATTGACGCATTCCAGGCATAATGTTTAACTGGCCGCCCTACATGATAACAAAATCAAAATGTGCAACTGGTCTATGAGCTATCACGCTAAAAAGAATGGAGAACATTACAGTAGACTGGTTAGATAGCACCTCACTGCAAACCACATACTGTGGCTTTGGCCAGTCTGTCTCCCAATCCACGTGAAGCCGAGGGCCATATGCCTCATCATAGTGAAGCCGAGGCCCATATGCCTCATCATAGTGAAGCCGAGGGCCATACGCCTCATCATAGTGAAGCCGAGGGCCATACGCCTCATCATAGTGAAGCCGAGGGCCATACGCCTCATCATAGTGAAGCCGAGGGCCATACGCCTCATCATAGTGAAGCCGAGGGCCATATGCCTCATCATACTTTCGTTTTCTTCGCGCAGTCTTTTCTTTCTTTTCTTTCTTTTCTCCACCTTCACCTCCATCAGTCTGCCCCCCCCCCATCGTTACCGTCCTGCTCTGTTTCTCTCGCTTCTCCTCTTCGATTGCTTTATTTAGGCCTTTTGGACAGTGTCTCTGTTTTTAGTTTCCATGTTTGCCATGTTCTACCTAGCCTATACTTCAACGAAACTAACGTGCCAGATATTCTGGCTGCCCGCAGGAAATCACGTGCATTGTGGGTAGCTTATTTTTTAATGAAAACATAGTCTATTATAGCGTTTACAAATGATTTCCTTTAATTTCATGTTTCCATATCATTATAATCCGATTCAAAATTATTTATTATTTATGAATTAATTAGATTCATTAATTAATCATTTTTAACACCTTTCCGACATTGCCCTTTTCGGGCCCTATCACGACATTGTAAAGTGCATCGTCACTCGTCAAAAGTCTATTCAAATTTAGTAGGATGTCCAGTTCACATTGGGAGGGGTTTCGTTATCAAACGTGGAGCGCATGGCGCAACAAGGTGTTCCTAGGTTTTTTAATCAGTCATATGGGTGTGTTTGGGGTGTAACATCATTTAAACCAATGAGAATGACATCTGTCATTCCCTTTAACGGCGCAAAGCGCGATATGTCAAATAAATGCATCGGTATTTTGGCATTCAACGGCGCATTTGAAGGAGGCTGCTTGCGAGACCGTATGGAATAGTCATTCTTAAACCATGCTTTACTAAAACCTAGCATAGCCTTCACGCATTTGCACTCGTCTATTATTTGAACTCATTTTCACCAAGGTGTCAGTCAACGACAAGACAGTTATATGCAGTTACTTTCACTATTGACTGACAATGGGTTACCATCGAAAACATAGACTGGAAAAAGCAACACTTACCCTAATATTGCTCAAATGACTGAATAAAACAACATTTATCCTGCAGAGGAGTTGCTTATATTTCGTGACAGTGCGTCTTCAGCTGTGCTCCATACGTGTCTCTCGCCTCTCCCCTAATCACTTTTAACCGTCATTACCAATTTGCAAATGAAGGTGAATAACTACTCATCATGAGATTAGTGTTGTCACGATACCAAAATTAATGTTTCGATACCGATACAAAGTCAAGAATTGCGATTTCGATACTTCGATACTTTTTTAAAAATGTATTTGATTTGGGGGCCCCACCACCTTGACATCATCATCAGTAATATTGAATATACTGTAGTGTGATCATTCACACCAGTGGCCATCCCAGATTCTACTTGACTCTCTCCACACAAACACACATGGAAAATGATGGCTTATGTCATATTTCATAAATTCTGCATAATTACTAGTAAATATATTTAGCAATTTGAAAACTATTCTAAAACTATAACTATTTTTAAACTATTACACTTAGGCATAATTATCTTTAATGTGGTGTGTAGGTCTAATTGAGAGCACATTAGTGATGTGTAGGTGTAATTGACTCACTTTAAGAGATATGTGAGAGTAACTGACCTTGACTCACGGTTTTAGTGAATAAAAGTTGCACATAGCGCATAAGGATATGTGGATGCAATTAATTATGTTTTGTATGTCATTAGATAAAATAAATGTTCAAAAAATGTACAAGTCGAAGAAAATCTTTCTGGGATCATAGAAGAGATAAGTGTCTTGCAATGTTCATTAATGATTTTAGCGAGCACTATTGTCAAACGTGACCTGAGCTAGCGGGATAGTTAGCAAGGATCTCTCTTCAGATGTAAAAGTTTGCAATGGTTGCTTAGCCTATTTCTAAATTACATTGAACCCAAATAGTAGGCCTAAATGACCAAAATCCCACAGCCTAGGTAGGTTAGCAACACAAACTTGAGAGATGCAAGTGAGCAAATCAACTTGATATTAGCCTATTATTATGTGTTACCATAGCATCACTTGAACTAGCAGCCATGTCTCACTGTTTATAGCACGACAGCTGCGCTTACGTGTGTGTGTGTGAGGAGAGAAGACGCACAGCCACAGGTTAGGGGAGGAGGCGCTAGAAGCATGCCTTGTGCACACGCATGTTACTTCAAAAGAACACGGTCATTCTCAAAAGTATCGATACTAATAAAATTAGGCATTGTGACATTTTTAATGTCAGGGTATTGCGATACTTTTGTTGTATCGGTGCACCGTGCAACACTCCATGAGATGTACAGTATTTCGTAATATCTGTATTCTAATTATGTTTCCTATTGTAATCGTGCAATTTGTAATGTTTTGCATGGACGTGCGCTGGTGTGCATTCATGAATGATAGAAGGATGGTGCGTGCACCTGCCAATATGACTGTTGACAATGCTCTCTTAAAATAACATATAAACAACTCGCCATAGACTTCTGACCAGGTGTACAATAGCGATTTTTAGACAATGCGCCAGGCCCCTCCCTAGGTTGTTAATTGCCACACCCCTGGGTGCATTGTTTAAAAAATAAACGTGCAAAATACCGTATTAAACTTTGCGCGGGTGGAAAACGAGTTTTACGCCATGCGCTGGTGTGCAAAATACAGCCCTTCATCTCCCGTACCCCCTAGTGGCAGCTTGCGTACCACAGTTTGGAATCCCTGTATTAGAGCATTGTTGCCAAAATAACATTTTGGTGACTTAAACTTAGACTTTCTTTATTGTCATTGATAAACACACCATCCTTTTTTTCAAATAGAAAATAAAGTGCTGGTATAATATAAAAAGGTTAACATTTCTAAATGTATAAAAAGTGCAATGATAAAAGAATAAAGTAACATAGTGATATTGCACTATCAGAGGCAGCAGCATGCAGTCCAGTGAGGATCCCGTGGAGGTCTGTGGTGCACAGAGGGCAATCCGGTGCAGGAAGTGCAGGCGCTGCTGAGGTTGTGTTAAGGGACCAGGTTAGTTTGTAGGTGATTTGCCAGGGAGGTTGTGTTAAGGGACCAGGTTAGTTTGTAGGTGATTTGCCAGGGAGGTTGTGTTAAGGGACCAGGTTAGTTTGTAGGTGATTTGCCAGGGAGGTTGTGTTAAGGGACCAGGTTAGTTTGTCGGTGATTTGCCAGGGAGGTTGTGTTAAGGGACCAGGTTAGTTTGCCGGTGATTTGCCAGGGAGGTTGTGTTAAGGGACCAGGTTAGTTTGTCGGTGATTTGCAGCCCTCAGGAAGTTGGTGCTATTGACGACCTGCAGTGTCATTGATAAGTAAAGGTGAAAGTGCTGTGAATCAGAATCATTTCTGTAAATGTACATACTGTGTACTTCTTATGGTCATTTGTGATTTGTGAGTTGTGAAGACCTTCCCAGGAAAGGGGGTAGTTTTAATTAAAAGACAATAGAAGCTGACCAGACTTGATGGCACCAAGAGGCCACATCCCCTCCCACCACACCTTTAAATTGCATATTCATAGTAGGTCACTCCTTCTCTTTGTGTGTAACTTAAATATGGTAGACTTGTTCTGTATAGTTAGAGAATACTGGTGAAACCCATGATGGGGTGACACAAACATGCATCTCTCCCTTGAGGGGCACTGGCCCCTCATTGAAAAGAATAAAAGCCTGCATCCTGATTTTCCATCGTCCTGACTGAGTCTCCAGAGAAATGTGGTAGTAAAAATGTGCTATCAGAGGTGTCTGATGGCCGAGATTTCCTGAAGTCAACAATGATCTCCTTTGTCTTGCCAACACTGAGGATCAGGTTGTTGACTTGTAACGTGACCGAAACCAGGATATAAATATCACTCCAGCCACGCCAGATATTTTTGGTATTTGGGACTAGAGTTCGCCAGCAAGGATAAGGAAAAGACACTGTATTGAAAAGTCCATCACATTTATCAATCATCAGACATTCGTATGACATAAGCAAAAATGTAAGTCTGGGAGGTTTCGGGGCAGAACACAGGCTGTGATTTAAGCATAAAACAAAGGCAAACATAAAATAAACCCGTTCAACAAAACCCAAAAACTTCCAAGTCTAAGTCAATTGTTCCCATACGTTTTGACTAATAGTATGGAAACAGCAGTCTCTATAAACATGCATCCATCCTTTCATGAACAGTAATTGGAATATGCCACCAGACACGAGTTTCCGACACGTCGTCTTAATTCACCAACAAAAAAATAGGCTTCTCCCAGTATACAATACTTAAGCTAATAAAGAAAATAAAATAGGCTCCTCCAATACAATACTTAAAGGAACCGTATGTAAGAATAGGCTTCTCCCAGTATACAATGCTTAAAGGAACCGTATGTAATAGGCTTCTCCCAGTATACAATACTTAAAGGAGCCGTATGTAATAGGCTTCTCCCAGTATACAATACTTAAGCTAATAAAGAAAATAAAAAAAGAATAAACGAAAACAAAAAGTCTTAGGTTGTGCACGCCACATCAGGAAGGCCTAACTCCACTGCATATTCCAGAAGGTTGTCGGGGTCCATGAATTTGTTTCTTCTCTCAGGGTAATCCATGCACCCGGGCACCAGAGACAAAAACAACGCTATGCAACTTCTCTATCCAAGAGTAAAACAACGCTATGCAACTTCTCTATCCAAGAGTAAAACAACGCTATGCAACTTCTCTATCCAAGAGTAAAACAACGCTATGCAACTTCTCTATCCAAGAGTAAAACAACGCTATGCAACTTCTCTATCCAAGAGTAAAACAACGCTATGCAACTTCTCTATCCAAGAGTAAAACTCCCGCTGCCACACTCGTCTGCTATCGCCCTACTACTACCGGCTTCACTCATACTATCCTTCTCTTGGCACGTCATCTCGTCAGAACACGTCCACACTGCTGAAGGTCTTTTCAAGAGCTTCCAATTGTTCTACGTTGAAGACTTCAAGGCCGTGAGCCTGGTGAGTTGGTGGCGGATTTGAACTTTGACAACAGTTTTCACATATAATCAATTTATTTTCTAAGTGCAGATCCAAGTGTTCCAAGCAGATCAAAGTGGTCAAAAATGTGTATTATATCACCGTACTGCGATCCAACTTCTACTAACCAATCCAAGAACTACCTGATGGGTTGCTCCCGTGACGTACACAAAAAGAAGAGGAATCAACTAAAGCTCAGCCAATCTGCCTAATTGCTTTCAATTACCCAATCACCACATACGTGCAAGACACACAAGACTTGTGTGTTTGTGTGTGTGTGTGTGTTTTTACCCAATCACCACATACATGCAAGACTTAGAGACATGTGCATGATGCAATTAAAGAAATATACATAAACAATCGAAACAACAAAGAAATGAGGTAAATATGCTAAGATGTAAATAACATTATATGAGTCAAGACATAGCAAATGATTTAGAACATAAACAAACTTAGGAAAAGGACCAAAATGTCTACAACAGTGAGTGAGTGTGTGTGTGTTTGTGTGTGTGTGTATGTGAGTGTGTGTGTCTGTATGTTCGTGTTTGTGTGTTCGTGGGTGTGTGTGTGTTTATATGCATATGAGTGTGTGTATTTATGTGTGTATGTTTGTGTGTGTGTATGTGTATTTATGTGTGTGTGTGTGTGTGTGTTTGTGTGTATGTGTGTGTGGTGTGTGTGTATATGTATGTGTTTGTGTGTATGTGTGTAGTGCAGTGGTTCTCGTCTTTGTGTGTTCGTGGGTGTGTGTGTATATGCATGTGAGTGTGTGTATTTATGTGTGTATGTGTGTGTTTGTGTTTGTGTTTGTGTGTGTGTGTGTGTGTGTGTGTGTGTTTGTGTGTATGTGTGTAGTGCAGTGGTTCTCAAACTTTTTCTTTCATTCCCCACTTTGATCAAGGGGGCATTTTCGAGCCCCACCTGTCCATCAGCGCTCTAAGAAAGTGCATCAAGCTTAAAATTGTCAAATTTATTGAAATAACGACAAGTTCTAAATATGTCCTCTTCAGCAGAGATAAAATCAGCTGGTGCTGCAGATATAATATAAATAAATACATAATGTGCCACTGTAAATTAAACACACATATTTCTGTTTTCCAGCAACATATTAGCAAGCACAGGCCAATATTTTACAGCATTGTACAATATATTCAATGAAATAGCCTACCAACATGCTGCATTAAATTGATCCATAATCCAGTCATACTGAGCACTGCTGGTTGGGAAATATTTTTGAAATAAACTTTGCAGGGATGTGATGTAGGCCTACTGTTTAATACATGGGATCACAAGAGTGGCTCCCGAATCAGACGTTTCAGCAATTTCAATCAGATTCTCAAAGGCATTAATACTGTCACGATCGAGGTGCCTGTCCCATACCTCGAGTTTTTTGGTGAATGCAGTAATCTTATCTGCTAGGTGAGGTGCGTGCTTGTCTTTGCCTTGTAACTGGAGATTTAGCTCATTGAGCTTTCCAAATATATCGCTAAGATAGGCCAGCTTCATCAAGAAATGTTCATTAGTGAACGTGCTTGCAGATTGAAACATGCGCTCTTCCTCCAAGAAGAGGCGACTCGGAGCACAAACACGCGCGGCAGCACTACCTCGGGAAAGCCACCTTGCCTCGCTGTGAAACAGTAGGCTACAGCTGTGTGGTCAGCTCCCATCTCCTCACAAAGTGCGGGGAACACTGTGTGTGTGTGTGTATGTGTGTGTGTGTGTGTGTGCGTGGGCACGTGTGCGTGCAGTGTGCAGTGTGTGTGTGTGTGTGTGTGTGTGTGTGTGTGTGTGTGTGTGTGTGTATGTGTGTGTGTGTAGTATGTGTGTGTGTGTTTGTGTGTATGTGTGTGTGCGTGGGCGCGTGCAGTGTGTAGTGTGTGTGTGTGTGTGTGTGTGTGTGTGTATGTATGTGTGTGTGCGTGGGCACGTGCGTGTGCAGTGTGTGTTTGTGTAGTGTGTGTAGTGTGTGTGTGCGTTTGCAGTGTGTGTGTGTGTGTGTGTGTGTGGTCACCTGAGAGGGGCAGGGGTGGGATCTCGGGGAGGACGTACGACTCTCTGACCTCTACTGTCTCTGTGACCTCTGACCTGCTGGTGCTCTGCTCTGATTGGCTGGCCTCCACGACACAGTGTAGTGGCTCCTGATTGGCTGAGCGCTCGGGGGCGTGGCGTTTGCTTCCCAGGCGGAGGCTGCGACGGAGAGATGCCCCTTTTTTCATGAGCAGGTCGCCCAGGGCAACGGAGGATTCTGGAATCATACATAAAGATAAAGAGTGTGTGTGTGTGTTTGCCTCTGTGTGTGTGTGTGTTCTTATCATTTCTCTTTCAGTTTGTGGTGCGTGCGTGCGTGCGTGCGTGCGTGCGCGTGTGTGTGTGTGTGTGTACCTGATTGTGCTCTTGTGTGGGACTGGGGTGATCTAAGTGGGCTTCCTCCTGAGGTTCCATCTTTCTTCTGGAAGAAACCACTCAGCCCACGGAGGGGGGGGCCCACACTCAAACCTGAGAGAGAGAAGGGGGGAACAAGAGATAGAAAAAGAGAGAGAAGGAGAGAGGGAGAGAGAGAAAGGGGGGAACAAGAGATAGAAAAAGAGAGAGAAGGAGAGAGGGAGAGAGAGAAAGGGGGGAACAAGAGATAGAGAAGAGAGAGAAGGAGAGAGAGAAAGGGGGAACAAGAGATAGAAAAAGAGAGAGAAGGAGAGAGAGAGAAAGGGGGGAACAAGAGATAGAGAGAAGGAGAGAGAGAAAGGGGGAACAAGAGATAGAAAAAGAGAGAGAAGGAGAGAGGGAGAGAGAGAAAGGGGGGAACAAGAGATAGAGAAGAGAGAGAAGGAGAGAGAGAAAGGGGGAACAAGAGATAGAAAAAGAGAGAGAAGGAGAGAGGGAGAGAGAGAAAGGGGGGAACAAGAGATAGAGAAGAGAGAGAAGGAGAGAGAGAGAAAGGGGGAACAAGAGATAGAAAAAGAGAGAGAGGGAGGAGGTTAGAATTTAGGTTGAGTGGCAGGTAGTACTGTGAAAACATGTCAACATCCACAACACACACACACATACTCACACACAAACACACACACACACACACAGTAGAGTGCATATAAAGGCAGAAGGAGAAACTGAAAGAGAAATGATAAGAATAGAAGGAAATAAAGGAGAGAAAGACAGTGTGTGTGTGTGTGTGTGTGTGTGTGTGTGTGTGTGTGTGTGTGTGTTTGAGTGTGAGTGTGTGTTTGTGTGTGTGTGAGTGTTTGTGTGTGTGTGTGTGTTTGAGTGTGTTTGAGTGTGTGTGTGTGTGTGTGTTTGAGTGTGTGTGTGTGTGAGTGTGTGTTTGAGTGTGTGTGTGTTTGAGTGTGTGTGTGTGTGTGTGTGTGTGTTTGTGTGTGTGTGAGTGTGTGTTTGAGTGTGTGTGTGTTTGAGTGTGTGTGTGTGTGTGTGTGTGTGTGTTTGTGTGTGTGTGAGTGTGTGTTTGAGTGTGTGTGTGTTTGAGTGTGTGTGTGTGTGTGTTTGTGTGTGTGTGAGTGTAAGGACTCACTTGGTGAAGGGGGTGGGAGGGTGTGTGTGCTGTTGTTGGGGTTGTTGTCGACACTGGGCAGGTCGGAGGCTGATTTGACCTTTGACCTCTGTGTGAGTTTGGTCAGAGGGCTCTTGCTGCGCAGGCTGGCCCGCAGCGACCCCAGCATTCCCAACTTCCTGTCCACGGAATCATTGTTGCCGTGGGTTACGCCGTTGATCACACTGTCCTCCGAGTCAGTCACGTCCGAATCCCACTCCTTCATCTCCATTGTCATCCTCACTCCTGCCCACACAAAACACTGTCTGTCTGTCTCTGTGTGTGTGTGTGTGTGTGTGACACACCATCATCCTCACTCCTGCCCACACAAAACACTGTCTGTGTGTGTGTGTGTGTGTGTGTGACACACCATCATCCTCATCCTCACTCCCCCTGCAGACACAAAAGTGTGTGTGTGTGTGTGTGTGTGAGAGAAAGACACAGCCCTCACTCAGCTTGCCTCAGGAACCAGCACCAGCAACGTGTGTGTGTGTGTGTGTACAGGTTCAATGTAAACCAAGAATGTTTACAGATGATTCAACGTGTGTGTGTGTTTGTTTGTCTGTGTGTGTGTGTGTGCGCGTGTGTGTGTGTGTGTATGTGTATATATGCTTACAGCTGATTTTTTGTTTACTGAAAACAGTTCTTGGGACAGCAGTAGAAAGGTTGTCATGACAACCTCCCAACCCACCATGCCTAACCTGCCCTAGTCATACACATACACACACACACTCATGTCATTGTGCCTCTCAGTCTCACACTCACTAAACTACCCACCCCATTAAACATTAAAAATGACATTACATAAATCATACACACACACACACACCACTCAATACACCTTTCAGGTGCACATATGCACAGAATTTGGCTGTTTCCAAGGAAATCCCCGGGATTTTGTGTTGGTCTCAGCAAATAGGAGGTTGCCTGAAGGTTACCTATAGTCATAGATTATAGTTTTTTAACGTTCAGCGGTTTTACTTCACTCTTTCACTTTCACTTAGTTTTACCTGGTCTGTCCGCAAGTTAACTCGTCTGACTCGTCACAGTCAAGAGACGCGTTGGAATGTCAAGGTCGCTCCGTTCTTGGCAGCTCGAGAGCGGAAAACCCGGTGGCCGAGAACCCTGCCGCGAGCAGATAGGTCAGCCGCTCAATCAACCTTCATTATTCGTCTATGGAGCATTTAAGTATTCATCTAAAGTAAGGTTTCAACTATCGTTCTAATCATTTAATGTCATTCATGATTTTCCATGTATTTCCCGTTTCTATTAGCTAGGCCTATGTACTGATACCATGTTGAAATGTTTAACTTTTGTCTTTGTCGGTATATAAAGTGAAATATTTAATATTTTTATCTTACCTGTGTGCGTTCTGTGTCCCGGTGGCTCCCGCGGCTGAAAGTCCGGCAGGAATATCTTGCGCCAGCTGTGTGCACGAGCGACTCTCTTCCATCCCCGCCCCCTCCTCGCGCAGTCTACAAGTTGTTTATTGAAGGAAGATGTTTTTAGTTTGTGTCTGCTCACACATGCCCTCATCTCACGAATCATCTCACGACATGGCGATTTAACGGCATGGAGGTGCATGAGAAGTGCGAAAGAGAACAAAACACGACGCAGGCTGTAATTTGCCCCTGAAAATCAAATGTGTTCATGGAACACTGGAAACATTCAAAACAGAGAGCCTCATTTGCGCATAGAAAACAAAAACATAAACTCATGCAACTCGAAAACTTGCGCTCATGAGTTGAGATTTGAGCTGACTGATAAATGCCAAACTTAGCGCGGGAATGTCCATACACCTGTCGGGCGTCTGTTTTCTGTCGGTCTCGTGAAGAAGGGCCAGTGTATAAGCTATCTGTTAGCCGCTGCCCGCTGTTCTCCGAGTGTTGTGCGGTGCGTGTTAAGCCTGTCTCTGTAAGATTACGTGTTAAATGTAAGTTCCGTGTTAAGTGTCTCTGTAGGATAATGTGTTAAACGTGAGTTCCTTGTTAAGTCTGTCTCTGTAGGATACTTACAACCGGACCCGCGTCACACAGAGCAGGTTGTTTGCGCCATGCCCCTTTTGAGGGGAAAACATTCCCTCAGAACAAGCCAGAGTGAACCAGTAGACATGTACCAACCACACAGCTAAGAACCCTGAGTTTCTTTTGCCTACCATGTCCTCAAAAAAAATCCTGACAGAAGAAAATTATGGCTACAAGTCATAAGAAGAGAAGACCGTATGACACTTCTGGTCACTGAGTGGGGTTGTTGCACCACTTCGTAGGCTACTTGGGATACTGAAGAGACGTGTTTTTATATTAATTGAATTAAGCTTTTGTAGGTATCTTTCACGGTCAACGACCGGCAAAGTGGTTATGTATGTTGAGTGGTGATATTGTTGAGTGGTGATATTGATTTGTGGTATTTTTTGTTATTATTTATTCCTGCGATTTCTGTACGAATTACGTTTATTGACTCTAATTTGCGTTGGAGTTAATGAGAGGGGTTGTTTGTTTTCCCCCCGAAAAGGGACGGGAACGTTTGTCACGAGTCAAGTTCCCGGATGTGCCGGTCTAACGTATAGCGTTAAACGTGAGTTCGTTGGTTTACTCTCTTCTCCCAGCCAATAGGCTATAGCAACTTCGGAGGTTTCTGATAACTTCGAAATGTTCTTTGCGCTAAGCCCAATAGATGTAGGGGTAGACTGAGTACAGTTGAGACATGTGTACAGTGACACCTGAAATATCTTGCTTGCACAGCAACCAAGTTGTGATTTTTGATATGCACATGCTTATTAGTGCCCTCTTTGATCATGGGAAATTTGAACGACACAAGTATCTCCCATCCAAGGATATCGGGAAATGTTTTTTTTCCAAAATAAGAATTTCACTTCACCATGCACCTTTGACAATGAATAGCTCATTACACTTATGTTACTGTTAAACGTAACTGGTATCATTACAAACATTATTCTGTGTCCTAAAAACTGGCATATTCTATGGCATTGTGTCATGTAAGGTCATTGCAAAATCTAGAGAAATGTGTGAGATGGTCAGCGGGGTAGGCTACAGTTGAGACACACATTGGATTGTGTTATTACTTGAACATTCCATTTGTAGGCTACTGTTCGCCATATCTGCTCCTGTGTCACATTTTGTTCATGATGTATTCCTTTTAACCAACGCTAATTTAAATGAAATGAATGAATTTTAACTACAAACACTTTGTAATTGCTATGTTTTTATTTATTCAACTTTCCAACTAACGGTTAGTTAATTATACATCATTAAAGATGGGTGTCTCAACTGTAGCAGGTAGTTGTCTCAACTGTACTCTATAGCTAATTGTGGAAAATATAAACTACTTATGGGTATTATTGATTGATAATATTTTAGCTAAGGAAATGGCATGTGGAATGTTGTGTGGAAAATCACTTCTTTTCAGTATCTATTTTTTGTTTGATTTTGTATGGGCAAAAAGTGTCTCAACTGTACTCAGTCTACCCTAGATAACGATTTTACAGATGTGGTAGCCTAGGCCTGCACTCCTTACAGGCCCAGACATATCTTACCGCACAGGCAGCGCACCATGGCATATCGCTTAGCTTGCTCGCAGAGAAAGCGCTCACTCACTACCCATTACAAGCCCCCCCCCCACACACACACACACACTGCATACACCCACGCGGCTCGCTGGTACCCGCATTAACTCAGATTTCATTTCTGCGGGCTCATGATGACGGCACGGCATGCCCCGACAGGTGGCTCCGGTAGCTTTGAATTCCTCGCCCTCCTCCTCGAGCTCGTGTGTGAGTGTGTGTGTGTGTGTGTGTGTGTGTGGGGGGGGGGGGGGCTTGTAATGGGTAGTGAGTGAGCGCTTTCTCTGCGAGCAAGCTAAGCGATATGCCATGGTGCGCTGCCTGTGCTGTAAGATTTGTCTGGGCCTGTAAGGAGTGCAGGCCTAGGCTACCACATGCTCGAGTTGATGCCTATCTCTCACTTATCTCACCGGCCGCGGACCGTAACGCCGCCAACACACATTACAGACCATTTCAGACATGCGCACTCACTAACTCGTCCTGTCCATCTGCCTTGTGTAATTCTCTTTATGTAGCCTAAACGCGTTCGTGTGTAGGCCTAATCTAGAATTTCCCCTTGTGGATCTATCTATCTATCTATCTATCTATCCTGTGTTTAGGGGCAACCGTGGCCCACTGATTAGCACTCTGTACTTAACCGTCGGGTTGCCGGTTCGAGCCCCGACCAGTGGGCCACGGCTGAAGTGCCCTGGCACATTAGTGTGTGCTTCACCTCACTGTGTGTTCACTGTACGCTGTTTGTGTTTCACTAATTCACCGGTTAAATGCAGAGACCAAATTTCCATTACGGGATCAAAAAAGTATATACTTATATCTATCTAATCTCAGGGCCGGTTCTCCCTATATGCAGGTAAATGAAGATCCCCTCCCCCGTCTCCCCTTGAGCCAAGCTAGTGACAAACAGGTACAGTAGCCTATATGCCTATACAGTTATAGCGACAGTGTCTCATATATTAGGAAGATGAACATGAAACCGAATTAGCATTCTGGGAATGAAAAACGGAAGTAACTTCACGAGAATGAACAGCGGGAATAGCAGTCGGGTAAACTTGTGTTCGTTCCATGGTTTGATGACTAGCCTATACGCATCTCTCCAGCGCGTGTTGCTGGCCTATAGGCCTAGGCCTACCTAACAGTTAGGACACGAAAATACTAGGCTACTGCACTATAGCCTATAACTGAACTGTACTTCGAAAAAAAATACAGTTATTTTTTGTAAGAGGATATGTAGGCCTACAGCCAGCACCAAAAGCAAACAGCCCAGACCCTAAAACAGACATCCAAAAAATGGGGTGGGGTGGGGTGATTGTATGGGGGGGCATATATATATATGTTTACATTTTGGCCCTCAGAGTTCAGGTAGGAGGACCCCTTAGTAGGATTTTAGGTCTGAACTGGCACTGCCTAATCTGTGGTAGAACTGTTAAAAGTGGCTGGCATTTGTCACATCAGTGAATCGCACAATTAATTACTGTAGGCTTAGGCAATTTTATTTACGTGTTTAGTGTGCTTTAGGATACATGAAGAGAATACATATGTAAGGGATAATGTATAGAACGCCGGTCATTGTCGGGAGATAGCCTACTGTACAGACACACAGGCGAAGAACAGTCCGCCCCAGCCAGTAGGCTACTAGCACAACCAGACACTTACAAAAAAAAAAAACTGCATTACTTCAAGTGTTAAACTGCAGATTCCTGAGTATCAAAACCGCAGTTTTGGAGGAAATGTTTACCGTTCTTATGCAGGGGATGCAGTAATTTGGACACAAATACTAGGCTACTGCACTATAGCCTATAACTGAACTGTACTTCGAAAAAAAACCACAGTTATTTTTTGTAAGAGGATATACAGCCAGCACCAAAAGCAAACAGCCCAGACCCTAAAACAGACATCCAAAAAATGGGGTGGGGTGATTGTATGGGGGGTATATATATATATTTGTCACATCAGTGAATCGCACAATTAATTACTGTAGGCTTAGGCAATTTTCCTTACGTGTTTAGTGTGCTTTAGGATACATGAAGAGAATACATATATTCAAGTGAATGGAGCATTCTGCAGCACTATGAAGAGCATACCTGTCAACACTCCCGTTTTTCCCGGGTTTCTCCCGTATTTCAAGGTCATCTCCCAGCACCCTCCCGTTTTGTTATTTCTCCCGGAAAACTCCCGTAATTTGCATGGCCATCAAACTTCATTTTAAAATCATTGATCCATTCAGGTTGCCAGATTTTGTATGAAATACACCCTACACATACACGATCACTTAGTTTCAATTTCAACCGTTTTGTCATAGGCTAAAACCTGGCAACCCAAAACCCAAATAAGGAAGCGGGTGCCGACTGCGCAGCCTGAGTCTCGTCGTAAGCAAGCGGGCTAGTTGAATGGCCTACTCCAGAACTAGCTGTTGTGAAATTGTTGGGAATTTAATTGATTAACACATCACATAAACTGTTATTGAGTGTTGTTGATACACTGAACTTGTGCCCTCGGAACCAAATCTGACAGCAAGCAGCTTTGGAGGTAGGCTGCAGGCAGGCAGCTGGTGGATACATAACTGGCATGCGTAAGGTAATGGTAAGGTAAAAGCAACGACCGAAATGCAGTGTTGAAACACGTGTATGAAACGTATTAAATATGCAAACACAGATCCGGTATAAACACTGCCCCCCCCCCCCCCCCAAAAAAAAAAAAAAAAAAAAATCTCCCGTTTTTGGAAAGCTAAATGTTGACAGGTATGATGAAGAGCCGTTTAATAATAAGATATATACGTCACTGTACTTAGTATTACCCTGAAAATATAGTTATAAGAAAACACAACAAAGGAGTTTAGATTGAACAAAGCCAAGAGACCTCAAGGGCAGGCCTAAATGTAATAAATGCCATGAGGTCTACTATGCAGCAGAGGAGGAGGGTGGTTAGAGGACACCACCATCATCATTCCGCTCAATAATTCGACTGTGTTAATGGTGGTTTAGTGATAACGGCGCCGATTTACCAATCAGGCGTTTACAGCCTGCAGGATTTATGGCCTTTAATAAAGCCGTAGAACCCGGTAGTGCCGTTCAGTTGAGCTCGCGGCTGGAGAGGAGACGGAACCGACGGTGAAGAGTTCGCAGGTGAGTCCGTCCCAGCTGTTTCCTACATTTAAAAGTGGTACATTTCGGTTTGAATACACTCTTTCTCTCTACCTCTCTCTCTCTCCCGTCGCACTACTCACCAGCGACTCGGGATCGTTTAAGAAATGCGCTCTCTGGTCAAAGTTCAGTTGGTGGACAGTTCGTGCAGTTGGGATAACAGTCATATGGAGAGCCTACTAACGGAGCTAGAGACCTACTTACTACTACGTGACTATGAGAACTACAAACTAGGTCTTTGCGTGCGCGCTTTTTAGTAGCTATGAATGGTTGAAATCAGACAGAGTCGGACGCCCGATGATTGAACTGAGTTTTCCTATAGACGAGGAAAGAGAAAGTAGCGTGTGTAGGGCTATCAATGACGTTAATCATTGATCTGGAGATCATCGCGGGTAATGCCAGCCGGGTGAGACGAGTTTCCGCCGCTTTTAGGGAAGCACTCAGACGAGATTGTTACAGTGTCAACTGTCAAAGACAATAATTAGAAAATACATTTCTGCTTTTTGTTGATGACTCCAAATGTAATTCCAAGTAATGCAGGTGATAAACTAAATAGACCTATGTTATTTAGGTACTAGGCCTATAGCCTATAAGACAAACAAACGAAAACCAGTCAAATCATTCCCCTGAACCTTCATTTGACTCAGACTTGTTGATGTAGACTAATCATCTCATTCTCTCTCTCTCTCTCTCATCTCAGTCTTCTCTCTCTCTCCCTCTCTCTGTCTGTCTGTCTGTGTGTGTGTGTGTGTGTGTGTGTGTGTGTGTGTGTGTGTGTCTGTGTGTGTGTGTGTGTGTGTGTGTGTGGCAGAGCAGGATGGCAGATTACAGCTGTTTCTGGTTGTTCCTAAAGCTTCAGGTAGCACAGTGTGTTGGTCGGAGTTGTTAAAGCCTCTGATATCCTGTGTGTCTGTGTGTGTGTGTGTGTGTGAGAGAGAGAGAAAGACAGAGAGAGCACATATGGTTGGGAGGAGTTTACAGTTTGTCTGTACTCAAAATAAAATTTTCACCTCAAAATAGTTTTACCTGTGCTCAAAATCAAACTTCAAACTCAAAACAGATCTCAAAACAAATTTCATATTTTTCCGTCATTGTCTTTTGATGAACGAAAACATCAAGTATAGAAATTACTACTTTGCTTTGCTCTTCCTCCTCCTTGTACCTATAGTACCCTGCATCTCACAAACTTGTCCTCTGATTCTTGTTCTTTGTTGATAAGAACTTGCACCAGTCAAAATCTATTGAGCAGTCAGTACTGTAAACAAATTACGATTTGTTTACAGTATTGTACAGTATACAGCCTACAATGCACTGTACTACAGTGTCCAATAGAAATCCTCTTTCTTGCCATCCTCCCCTTCCTCCTCGTCCCTCGCATCGCATATCATCCTCCCCTTCCTCCTTGTCCCTCGCATCGCATATCATCCTCGTCTTCCTCCTGGTCCCTCGCATCGCATATCATCCTCGTCTTCCTCCTGGTCCCTCGCATCGCATATCATCCTCCCCTTCCTCCTTGTCCCTCGCATCGCATATCATCCTCGTCTTCCTCCTGGTCCCTCGCATCGCATATCATCCTCGTCTTCCTCCTGGTCCCTCGCATCGCATATCATCCTCGTCTTCCTCCTGGTCCCTCGCATCGCATATCATCCTCCCCTTCCTCCTGGTCCCTCGCATCGCATATCATCCTCGTCTTCCTCCTGGTCCCTCGCATCGCATATCATCCTCGTCTTCTCACATCGTTTCTTCCATCCGTTCTCATTCCATCTTTAACAACCTGTTTGCTCTTTGAGCTGGCTTACCTGTATATTGGTTTTGTCACATCATTTGAAACAAGTGAAATCAATTTTGAGTGGTTATGTTTAATCAATGACATGTTAAGTCAAGTTTATTTATATAGCGCATTTCATACACAGAGGTCATTCAATGTGCTTTACATAAACAAAACCAAACAATAATAACAAATAAAAGCATAGAAAGGCAATATAGTCACAGAATAGTTAAAAGGTAAAGATCATAAAAAGAAAACATAAAACACAAGGTAAAATAATTTAAAAATAAAGAATAATTAGTAAGCAAAAACAAAGGCAAAAGTAGTAAAAAAGTAATAAAAGACAAGGTAGAATAATTATCAAGGCAGATTCAGAATTTGTAACTCGGCACAGTTAGCAGAAAGCATCTGAGAACAGTTTGGTCTTAAGTCTAGATTTAAAACTGGCTACAGTTGGGGCCTTTTTGATGTCATCCGAAAGTTGGTTCCACAGCTGAGCTGCATAGCAGCATAAAGCTGCTTCACCATGTTTAGTTCTAACTGTAGGTTTTACTAGCAGGTTTTTCACCTGGGACCTGAGAGGACGAGAAGGTGTGTACTGCTGAAGCATGTCTGACAGGTATTTAGGTCCTGCTCCATTTACTGATTTATAAACAAGCAATAAAGCAAAGTGTTTTAAAGTCTTACTGGAAGCCAGTGCAAGGACTTAAGAATTGGAGTAATGTGGTCAGTTCTTTTAGTTTTTGTTAAAATCCTAGCTGCTGCATTTTGTATCACCTGAAGCTGTTTAATAGTCTTTTTAGGAAGGCCTGTGAACAGTCTGTTGCAGTAATCAACCCTGCTGGAGATAAATGCATGAATGAGTTTTTCTAAGTCATATTTTGACATCAGCCCTCTGAGTTTGGCAATATTTTTGAGGTGGTAAAAAGCTGATTTAGTTATCGCTTTCATGTGGCTGTTGAAATTTAGATCACTGTCAATTAATACACCAAGATTTTTAACAGTATCCTTTGCCTTCAACCCTTTTGTGTCAAGGAGAGTGGCAACCCTAAGTCTTTCCTCATTTTTACCAAATATAATTACTTCAGTTTTTTCTTTGTTCAGCTGAAGAAAATTTTGAGACATCCATGTGTTGATTTGTTCTATACACTGACACATAGATCCAAGAGAACCATAGTTGTTTGGTGACAGAGCTAAGTAAATTTGTGTGTCATCTGCATAGCTATGATATGAAATCAAATTATTTTGGATGATTTGTCCAAGTGGGAGCATATATAGGTTGAATAATAGTGGCCCTGGTTGTAGATATGATTTTAACCAGCTGATAACTATGCCTGTAAATCCAACCCAGTGTTCTAGTCTGTGTAGTAAAATATTGTGATCAACAGTGTAAAATGCTGCACTAAGGTCCAGTAGCACTAGGACTGATGTTTTACCTGAATCTGTGTTGAGGCGTATGTCTTTGGAAACTTTAATGAGAGCTGTTTCAGTGCTGCGATTTGCCCGAAAACCAGACTGAAAGTAATCAAAATACCCATTTGATGTTAGGAAGGTGGTTAATTGATTAAAGATTACTTTTTCAATAATTTTGCCAATAAAAGGTAGATTGGATATGGGCCTGTAATTGTTTAGCATGGAGGCATCCAGGTTATTCTTCTTGAGAAGTGGCTTTACAACAGTGTCTATTTCTATTTCATTTTTGCCACTTGTGTTTACCAGTATGGATGCATGTGCATTAGAGTGCAGAATGTGTTTTAACAATGATAATGTGTTCAAAGTTTTGCTAAAAATTGTAACTGAGATCTGCAAATTGTGTTTTACCATGTGCAATGGTTTAAGGTATTGACAACAGACTGAACAATTAGCTTAATGAGTTCAAGCAACTGAGAACTTTCTTCAGCCGATGGGTTTTAGCGTTTTAGCAATTGAGAACTCTCTTCAGCCAATGGGTTTTAGTGTTTTAGCAACTGAGAACTCTCTTCAGCCAATGGGTTTTAGCAACTGAGAACTCTCTTCAGCCAATGGGTTTTAGTGTTTTAGCAACTGAGAACTCTCTTCAGCCAATGGGTTTTAGTGTTTTAGCAACTGTGAAAAACTGTAAGCATCTGGAAGCGGCCTTCATGATTCTATGGAATGAGTTCTAGTGAGATCTGGTCTGATGTAGTTTCTCTGGTTCTAGTCAGATCTGGTCTGATGTGGTTTCTCTGGTTCTAGTCAGATCTGGTGTGATGTGGTTTCTTTAGATCTGGTGTGATGTGGTTTCTCTGGTTCTAGTCAGATCTGGTGTGATGTGGTTTCTTTAGATCTGGTGTGATGTGGTTTCTCTGGTGTGATGTGGTTTCTCTGGTTCTGGTCTGATGTGGTTTCTCTGGTTGCAGGCTGGGCTTTGAGATGGCTGATAGAGTGTCCAATGGCGCCCCTGGTGGTGAGGAGCGGAGTAGCGGAGCGACGAAGAAGAAGCCCAAAGCCTTCAGCACCTCCCACCGCACCCCCAAGGAGCGTGCACCCATCCCTGCTCTCTTCATGGCTGCTGTGGGAGGTGTGTGTGTGTGTGAGTGTGTGGAGCGTGTGTGTGAGTGTGAAGAGCGCGCACCCATCCCTGCTCTGTTCATGGCTGCTGTGGGAGGTGTGTGTGTGTGTGAGTGTGTGGAGCGTGTGTGTGAGTGTGAAGAGCGCGCACCCATCCCTGCTCTGTTCATGGCTGCTGTGGGAGGTGTGTGTGTGTGTGTGTGAGTGTGTGGAGCGTGCACCCATCCCCGCTCTGTTCATGGCTGCTGTGGGAGGTGTGTGTGTGTGTGTGTGAGTGTGTGGAGCGTGCACCCATCCCCGCTCTGTTCATGGCTGCTGTGGGAGGTGTGTGTGTGTGTGTGTGAGTGTGTGGAGCGTGCACCCATCCCCGCTCTGTTCATAGCTGCTGTGTCAAGTCAAGTCAAGTCGGCTTTTATTGTCAATTTCTTTACATGCACTGGTCATACAAAGAATTGAAATTTCGTTTCTTACTCTCCCATGCAGACATAGACATGCTTTAAATACAGACATAGACATACTATAGACATAGCCATAGACAATAAACATTAAATTAAAGTGCAAGACTGAAATATAGAACATGTATGTATCAAAATAGAAATATAGGACATATATATAAAAATAAAGTTGTGTTTTATATTTATATAGTCTTAACAGTTACATGAAGTTTAAACTTGTGCTTGTGTGACCTGTATATTTACATTGATATGCAGTATGCAGTAATTTCAAGTATAACAGGCTTGATGTGAAGCAGCAACACGTTAGGCTGCGCAGTCACAGTGCAGTTCCACAGGGCGGTGTTGGGGGGGGGGGGGGGGGGGTTAGGGTAGACAGGATCCTAGTTTCCTAGGTTCCTGGCTGGCTGGTGGGTGGGGGGGGCTGTCAGTGATGGGAGAGTGGGTAGAGTGTTCAGCATCCTGATTGCTTGGTGGATGAAGCTACTTGCCAGTCTGGTGGTGCGGGAGCGGAGGCTCCTGTACCGCTTTCCAGAGGGCAGGAGGCTGAACAGTTTGTGTGCAGGGTGGGTTGTATCCTTGACAATCATTAGTGCTTTGCGGGTGAGGCGGGTGATGTAAATGTCCTGCAGGGAGGGGAGTGGTGCTCCAATGATCCTCTTAGCTGTGTTAACAGTGCGCTGGAGGGTCTTCCTGTTCTGATCTGTGCAGCTTCCGCCCCACACTGTGATGCTGCTGGAGACGATGCTGTCGATGGTCCCTCTGTAGAATGTAGTCATGACGGGAGGCGTGGCACTTGCCTTCTTCAATTTGCGCAAGAAGTAGAGGCGCTGCTGGGCTTTCTTCGCCAGTGATGCTGTGTTGGTGGTCCAGGAGAGGTCGTCGCTGATGTGCACCCCCAGAAATTTTGTGCTGCTCACTCTCTCCACAGCATCTCCGTCGATGGACAGTGGTGGCAGTTGTTTGTGGCCTCTCTGAAAGTTGACAACAATCTCCTTGGTCTTGCTGACATTTAGCAGGAGGTTGTTGTCTTTGCACCATTTAGCCAGCAGGTCTACTTCTTCTCTGTAGTGAGCCTCATCGCCCTTGGTGATGAGGCCCACCAGTGTTGTGTCGTCCGCAAACTTCACCAGATGGTGGGAGGTGTGTGTGAGTGTGTGTGAGTGTGTGTGAGGAGCGTGCACCCATCCCCACACTCTTCATGGCTGCTGTGGGAGGTGTGTGTGTGTGTGTGTGTGTGTGTGTGTAGATGTAATTATGGGGTTGTATGTAAAGTGTGTGTAATATGGTTGTGAGTGTATGTGTGTGTCTGTGTGTGTATGCGTGTATGTGTGTGTCTGTATCAGGTGCAGGAAGTCCTGGTGAAAAGTCGCGCATGTTTAAGACAATAGACTCTCTGTGTCTGTGTGTGTGTGGGTGTGGGTGTGGGTGTGTGTGTGTGTGTGTGTGTGTGTGTTTAGTTTAGTTTAGTTTATTAGTTTTGTTTGACAGGGACCATGCATAGAATAGCTTCTATACCAGGGTTAGCTAAATAGCTCATTTGCACCTGTAGTCCCTGGGCAGGATGTCCAAGCACAGTAAAAACATAAACAAACACAGACATGAAAAGACAACAAGATAAACATTACAAATAGAAGAAAAACTAAGTGAAAAACAAAGATCAATGATCACAAGCTTGATTGTCCTTCAGCCATGTCTTCAAAGTCTTTTTAAAACGTTTAAAACTTAAAGAGTCTCTGATATGGAGTGGGATTGAGTTCCATTTTCTAATTGCTTGATATGAAAATGCTGAATGGCCAAAAGTGGTCTTTTTGAATGTAGTGTAACAGTCTCCTCTCATTGCAGCCCTAGATACCCTAACATTGTCTCTACAGAATGTAGTGTAACAGTCTCCTCTCATTGCAGCCCTAGATGCCCTAACATTGTCTCTACAGAATGTAGTGTAACAGTCTCCTCTCATTGCAGCCCTAGATACCCTAACATTGTCTCTACAGAATGTAGTGTAACAGTCTCCTCTCATTGCAGCCCTAGATACCCTAACATTGTCTCTACAGAATGTAGTGTAACAGTCTCCTCTCATTGCAGCCCTAGATACCCTAACATTGCCTCTACAGAATGTAGTGTAACAGTCTCCTCTCATTGCAGCCCTAGATACCCTAACATTGTCTCTACAGAATGTAGTGTAACAGTCTCCTCTCATTGCAGCCCTAGATGCCCTAACATTGCCTCTACAGAATGTAGTGTAACAGTCTCCTCTCATTGCAGCCCTAGATGCCCCAACATTGTCTCTACAGAATGACACACATTGCTTAAGTGGGGGTGGTGCAAGATGTGTGTGTGGGTGTTGCAGGTGCAGGAAGTCCTGGTGAGAAGTCCTCCATGTTTAAGAGAGTGGACTCTGTCCGTAGAAGTATGGGTCTGACAAAAAAGGAAAAGTCGCCAAGACGACCACCTTTGACCTTTTCTCCTGATGCAGAGGTCCAAAAGGTCACCAAGGGGTCAGAGGTCAGCCAGTCGTACACCCTGTCCCCTGATCCCGCCGCATCACCCTCAGGTAGGAACACAACCTCAGGCCCACCTCTACTCCTCCTCTCCTCCACCTCTACTCCTCCTCTACTCCACCTCTACTCCTCCTCTACTCCTCCTCTGCTCCAGCTCTCCTCCACCACTACCCCTCTCCTCCTCCTCTCCTCCTCCTCCTCTCCTCCTCCTCCTCCTCTACTCCTCCTCCTCTCCTCTACTCCACCTCTACTCCTCCTCTCCTCCTCCTCTACTCCTCCTCTACTCCAGCTCTCCTCCACCACTACCCCTCTCCTCCTCCTCTCCTCTCCTCCTCCTCTACTCCACCTCTACTCCTCCTCCTCTCCTCCTCCTCTACTCCTCCTCTACTCCACCTCTACTCCTCCTCTCCTCTACTCCTCCTCTACTCCTCCTCTCCTCCTCCTCCTCCACCTCTCTACTCCTCCTCTCAGCGCAATTTTTCTCTGTGTGTGTGTGTGTGTGTGTGTGTGTGTATGTATGTGTGTGCGTGTATCAGGTGCAGCGAGTCCTGGAATGAACGCCATTTTTAAGAGAATGGGCTACGTCCGTAGAAGCCTGGGTCTGACAAAAAAGGAAACGTCGCCGACACAACAATTTCTGCCACCCATTCCTGATGCAGAGGTGCAAAACACAGAGGTCAGAAAGGTCACCCAGAGTGCAAAGGTCACCCAGAGTGCAGAGGTAACCCTCCCCCTCAGCGAGTCGTACACTCTGCCCCCTGGACCCTCTGCTCCACCCTCAGGTAGGCACACAATCTCCAGGTCCGCCTCTCCTCTCTTCTCCTCTCTCCTCTCCTCTCTCTCCTCCTTTCATCTCCTTTCCTCTCCTCCTCTTTCTCCTCCTCTCCTCTCTTCTCCTCTCCTCTCCTCCCTTCTCCTCCTCCTCTCCCAGACTCTTATTTCTCCTCACTCATTACTACCTTTACAAACGTCTCCTCCTTTCTCTCCTCTCTCCTCTCTCCCCTCAGTGATGGAGGTGAATAATTTGATTGACGGCTGTGATCTGCTGGGTGCTCTGGTGAACCTGCTGTCTCTGCGTGAGGAGGTGCGGAGCGCCTCACCTGTGGAGCTGGCGCACCTGGAGAAGGACCTGCACCTGCTGTACGGCGCGCTGCGCACCAAGATGGCCGCAATCGTGCGTCAGTCCAGCGCGCTGCCCGCCCGCAACAAGGAGCTGCTGGTGCAGGTGGCGCGGGTGGTGCAGGAGGAGGAGCGGAGGGAGGGGGGGGCGGGGGGGCTGGGGGGGTGGAGGGACTTCTGGCGGGACGCCGTGCGGGACGGTGTGAGGGACGTGCTGCAGGCCGTGCACCTGGACACACCTGAGCGCAACACTTCCTGGTTGGCCGTGCACCTGGGGCTGCTGGGAAAAGCCATTGTGGAGAACCTGGAGAGGGTGAAGGCGGAGCTACAGGCCTCGTACCCGCCAAGTTTCCGCGTCTTCGACCACTACGTGGACGCTTGGCACGGGGCGGTGACCGCACACCTCACAGACCTGATCGCCAAGGTGACCGAGGTCAAAGACTCCTACGCCCTACTGGACTTCATAGGCAACCAGTACGAGAGGTATGGACACACACACACACATTCACACACTTATGAGCACACATCTCTCTCTCTCTCTAACACACACATACATTACACCAGTGGTCCCCAAACTTTTTCTTCCGAGGGCCAGCTAATAGATACCATAACCATAAATAGCTTAGTGCTGTGAACAACAGCAGTCTACCTTAGTTGAATATTCCATTACATTTAATCTATAGGCTATTGCAATTTAATACCATTGTTAGCTGTGTTTATATTGCCATCATGCCATATCAGTGTAAAATGTAACTCAAATTAAATAATACTAATAAAAAGACTTTTGCATTCCCAAAGGTATTAGCAGGGAGTCCCAAAAGTATATTTTATTAAAAATGTGTGAACTCTGAACTGAAAATTTAAAGTTCTCAAACTATGAGAATTTTATGAAGTGCTGAAGTGGTCTGAAATGACCACCATTCTAACTTTCACTCACCTGAACTTGTGACCTCTTTGAATGAACATTTGAACGAGTAAATACAAAATAGAAATAATTATCCCAGAAAGTCCCAGAAATATGACTTGAATAGAAGTTAGTTAGTTATTAACAATTAATTGATCAACTTTTACAATACTTTGAGCACTGATGCAGCAGTCAGCATAGGCCTCTTACATTGTTTGCAGATAGGCCTACATTTCATTCCGTTTTTGATGGCAAACGCGAAACAGCGCCAAAACAACCACCAGTGGACAAAAAGAGTATTACATGTGTACTGTTAAGACTCGCTATAGAGAATGAATTGGGGGAATTGCGGAGGTTATAGTTTGACGATGTCGTACTCCCGTGCGGGCCAGATGCTATATACCACGAACATGTTTTGAGGGGCCACCCAAAATGAGGTGGCGGGCCGTAGTTTGGGGACCACTGCATTACACAGTAATGACTTCTGTCGGAGTAATTGGACTTCATCTGCAACCAGTCCGAAAGCTATATGGATACACACACACACACAAATAATGTATGCTGTGATGTTGCAGTAAGAGGATTCTGGGTAATGTATGCTGTGATGTTGCAGTGAGAGGATTCTGGGTAATGTATGCTGTGATGTTGCAGCGATAGGATTCTGGGTAATGTATGCTGTGATGTTGCAGTGAGAGGATTCTGGGTAATGTAGGCCTGCAGCCTGAGATGAGGGAGGAGCTCAGACATCTAACTCTGGAGGAGGAGCTACTGAACAAGATCAAGGACCAATACTGCAAGCAGTTACAGGTAAAATACACACACACACACACACTCTCACATACACACATACACACACACACACACACACTCACATACATACACACACACACACACACACACACACACACACACACACACATTGTATGTGTTCCAGGCTGAGGTGAAGGCTCTGCTGGAGGGTGTGATCCGTGTGGAGCGTGAGACCCTCTGGGAGCCGAAGACAAAGTCCAAGGAGCATGATGAGGCAAAATGCCCCTTATCCCCGATGGTGATGGACATCAGACAGGTGAGACAGCAGACAGGTAAGGGCTCCATGATGCCCAATATCCCCTATGATGATGGGACATCAGACAGGTGAGATATCAGACAGGTGAGATATCAGACAGGTAAGATATCAGACAGGTGAGGTATAAGACAGGTGAGATATCAGACAGGTGAGATATGAGACAGGTGAGACATCAGACAGGTGAGACATCAGACAGATATCAGACATCAGACAGGTTAGGGCTCCTGGTGCGCTAATAGTTTAGGTAAAGGTTAGATAAAGGTTAGCATCATCACAAACACGTTAACAGCCTTAGGATCGCTAAGCTAATGTTAGAACACAGCTAGGTGATCAATAGGCTAATGTTAGAACACAGCTGGGTGATCGCTAGGCTAGGTTTGTCGGTGGTTAGCAGGTTGTCTATATCATCAACTCGTGGATAACATTAGGCTACCATTAATGCAATAACTCTGATAGATTGTTTGATGTTTGCTCCATCAATTCTGATGAAAAAGTTCTGATGAAAAAGACAGCCTGGACCAGAGGAGAAAAAAGAACCTCCTCCTCCTTTCCTTCTCTCTCCTCCTTTCCTCCTCCTCCTCCTCCTCCTCCTGAACACACAGTGAAGTGAAGTACACACTAATCCCGATGCAGTGAGCTGCCTGCAACAACAGCGGCGCTCGGGGAGCAGTGAGGGGTTAGGTGCCTTGCTCAAGGGCACTTCAGCCGTTCCTACTGGTCGGGGTTCGAACCGGCAACCTTCCGGTTACAAGTCCGAAGCGCTAACCAGTAGGCCACGGCTGCCCCCAGTAGGCCACGGCTGCCCATTCCAGTTTCCATACCACACCGTGAAGCAGTCGGTGCAGTTCCCACATGGACTGCACCGACTGCTTCACGGCTGAACATCCCTCCTGTTTGTTTGATGTTTGCTCCATCAATTCTGATGAAAAAGTTCTGATGAAAAAGACCCTGAGAGCCTGGACCAGAGGAGGAAAAAGAACCTTGAAAACACACGTAGGCAAATGGACCAGTCATTAGATATCCAGCTACTTTGAATGCGTCTCCAGCTAGTCCCAACCATAGGGTCTCAACTAGTGCTGCTGAAGCTGAAGCAGCAGGACACAGTCAGGACGATATAACAGAGATAACTAAAGAAGAGCAGAGGAGGAGGAGGAGAGGAAAGGAGGAGAGAGAGGAGGAGGAGGAAAGGAGGAATGCATGATGCTGTGGTCTCATTTTTGTCAGAGTATCAACCAGCATGGAGGCACTGGATTAAATCAACTATGCCACTCATAACATGTAACAACTATGCCACTCATAACATGTAACAACTATGCCACCCATAACATGTAACAGTAGCTATGCCACTCATAACATGTAACAACTATGCCACTCATAACACGTAACAACTATGCCACTCATAACATGTAACAACTATGCCACTGATAACATGTAATGTTAGCTATGCCACTCATAACATGTAACAACTATGCCACTCATAACATGTAACAACTATGCCACACATAACATGTAACAACTATGCCACTCATAGCATGTAACAACTATGCCACTCATAACACATAACAGTAGCTATGCCACTCATAACATGTAACAGTAGCTATGCCACTCATACCATGTAACAACTATGCCACTCATACCATGTAACAACTATGCCACACATAACATGTAACAACTATGCCACTCATAACATGTAACAGTAGCTATGCCACTCATAACATGTAACAGTAGCTATGCCACTCATACCATGTAACAACTATGCCACTCATACCATGTAACAACTATGCCACTCATACCATGTAACAACTATGCCACACATAACATGTAACAACTATGCCACTCATAACACATAACAGTAGCTATGCCACTCATAACATGTAACAGTAGCTATGCCACTCATACCATGTAACAACTATGCCACTCATACCATATAACAACTATGCCACTCAACAGTAGCAGTTCTATGTGAGATACAGTTCTGATCTCTAAAGTGTTCTAGAGTTCTATGTGAGATACAGTTCTGATCTCTACAGTGTTCTAGAGTTCTATGTGAAATACAGATAGTGTTACTATCTGCAGTGTGTTCTAGAGTTCTATGTGTTCTGAGTCCTTTCTGTATTTCCTGTGTTCTATGTTCTGTGGCCATGTGTGTTTTTGGGTTCCATTCATGTGTTCCGTGTGTTCTGTGTGTAAGATGGTGGCAGGGAAGGAGAAAACTTCTAGAACCCTTAGCACTGATTTGGGACTAAGGACTACACACATTTGCCTAAAGGAGCTAGAGCGCTTTCCTACGGAGTAAGACACACACACACACACACATGCATACACGCACACACATGCATACACACACACACATGCATACACACACACATGCATGCATACATACACACACATGCATACACATATACACACACACACATGCATACACACACACACACATACATACACACACACACACATACATACACACACACATGCATGCATACATACACACACATGCATACACATATACACACACACACATGCATACACACACACACATACATACACACACACATGCATGCATACATACACACACATGCATACACATATACACACACACACATGCATACACACACACACACATTCATACACACACATATGCATGCTCACGCACACACATGCATGCTCACACACACACACATGCATGTACACGCGCGCACACACACACACACATGTATGTACACGCGCACACACACACGCTCACGCACACACACACACATGTATTCACACACACACACACACACAAACACATTTTTGCAATAATTCACCATTTTCATGTGTTTGTGTGTATGCACACGGTGTGAGTGTGTGTGTATGTGTGTGTGTGTCCTTGTGCCTGTGTGTGTGCGTGCGTGTGTTTGTGTGTGTGTGTATCTGTCTGTGTCTGTGTGCCTGTGTGTGTGTGTCTCAGGTTAGAGCGTGAGTTCTCTTGCTGCGTGCGTCCACTCATCTCCCCCCCGACTGACGTGTTGGACCAGAGTCTCTGGGTCACGTACCACATCACTTACATCAACAGCTTCATCGCTCTCCGGTAACACACACACACACGCACACAAACAGACACAGACACAGACACACATACACACACACACACACACACACGCACACACATACAAATTACACACGCACACATACACACACACACACACATACACATACACACACATACACACACACGCACGCACGCACACACACACATGCACACAAACAGACACAGACATACATTACACAAGTAAGGACAACCAGTACAACGGAGTGTTGGAACTTTTCACCACTCGCGGTAGGACTTTCCTGACAGCCATTGTGCAGTTTCCATAGCAACACTGTGAAGCAGTTTCCATAGCACACTGTGAAGCAGTCGGTGCAGTTTCCATAGCACACCGTGAAGCGGTTTCCATAGCACACCGTGAAGCAGTCGGTGCAGTTTCCATAGCACACCGTGAAGCAGTCGGTGCAGTTTCCATAGCACACAGTGAAGCAGTCGGTGCAGTTAAGTATGAGTATACTCTTTTAATCCCGTGAGGGAAATTTGGTCTCTGCATTTATCCCAATCCGTGAATTAGTGAAACACACTCAGCACACAGTGAACACACAGTGAAGTGAAGCACACACTAATCCCGGCGCAGTGAGCTGCCTGCAACAACAGCGGCGCTCGGGGAGCAGTGAGGGGTTAGGTGCCTTGCTCAAGGGCACTTCAGCCGTTCCTACTGGTCGGGGTTCGAACCGGCAACCTTCCGGTTACAAGTCTGAAGCGCTAACCAGTAGGCCACGGCTGCCCCCAGTAGGCCACAGCTGCCCATTCCAGTTTCCATACCACACCGTGAAGCAGTCGGTGCAGTTCCCACACCACACCGTGCTGCACTTCCTCCATGTAGGCTGATTCATCATTGTTCCTGATCAAGCCGAGCGCTGTTGTGTCATCTGCTTGATGATGGACTTAGAGATAGATAGATAGATAGATACTTTTTAACTGATCCCCAAGGGGAAATTCAAGGTCCCAGTAGTTTAAGATTAGTTAGTGTTGTGAATGGGGGAGTAGTCATGGTGAAGAGGGCTGAGCACACACCCCCTTGTGGCACACCGGTGTTTATAGGAGGTGTTGTGGTGGAGGTGTTGTTTAACCAGTCTGGGGTCTGTTGAGCAGAAAGTCCAGTATTCAGTTGCAGATGGATATGCTGATGCCAAGCCTGTGTAGTTTCATGATCAGATCAGATGGTGTGACTGTATTAAAAGCTGAGCTGAAGTTTATGAATAGCATCCTAACATTGCTATAGGAATTGCTGTTGTCTAGATGGGTGAGGGAAGAGTGGAGGGCTGTGGGTATGGCATCCTCAGCCCATCTGTTGGCACAGTAGCATACTGGTGGGGCTCTAGTGCAGGAGGAAGGCTGATAGCTAGCATTGTGCGCGATGAAGGCTGATAGCTAGCATTGTGCGCGATGAAGGCTGATAGCTAGCATTGTGCACGATGAAGGCTGATAGCTAGCATTGTGCGTAATGAAGGCTGGGCTGATTGCTAGCATTGTGCGCGATGAAGGCTGGGCTGATAGCTAGCATTGTGCGTGATAAAGGCTGATAGCTAGCATTGTGCGTGATGAAGGCTGAATACTAGCCTTGTGCGTGATGAAGGCTGAATACTAGCATTGTGCGCGATGAAGGCTGAATACTAGCATTGTGCACGATGAAGGCTGATAGCTAGCATTGTGCGCGATGAAGGCTGATAGCTAGATGAAGGCTGATAGCTAGCATTGTGCACGATGAAGGCTGGTAGCTAGCATTGTGCGCGATGAAGGCTAATAGCTAGCATTGTGCGTAATGAAGGCTGGGCTGATAGCTAGCATTGTGCACGATAAAGGCTGGTAGCTAGCATTGTGCGTGATGAAGGCTGATGGCTAGCATTGTGCGTGATGAAGGCTGATAGCTAGCATTGTGCGTGATTAAGGCTGATAGCTAGCATTGTGCGTAATGAAGGCTGGGCTGATTGCTAGCATTGTGCGCGATGAAGGCTGATAGCTAGCATTGTGCGCGATGAAGACTGGGCTGATAGCTAGCATTGTGCGTGATGAAGGCTGATAGCTAGCATTGTGTGTGATGAAGGCTGATAGTTAGCATTGTGCGTGATGAAGGCTGATAGCTAGCATTGTGCGTGATAAAGGCTGATAGTTAGCATTGTGCGTGATGAAGGCTGAATACTAGCATTGTGCGTGATGAAGGCTGATAGCTAGCATTGTGCACGATGAAGGCTGATAGCTAGCATTGTGCACGATGAAGGCTGATAGCCAGCATTGTGCGCGATGAAGGCTGGGCTCATAGCTAGCATTATGCATGATGAAGGCTGATAGCTAGCATTGTGTGTAATGAAGGCTGATAGTTAGCATTGTGCGTGATGAAGGCTAATAGCTAGCATTGTGCGTGATGAAGGCTGGGCTGATTGCTAGCATTGTGCGTGATGAAGGCTGATAGTTAGCATTGTGCGTGATGAAGGCTGATAGCTAGCATTGTGCGTGATAAAGGCTGGTAGCTAGCATTGTGCGCAATGAAGGCTGATAGCTAGCATTGTGCGCGATGAAGGCTGATAGCTAGCATTGTGCACGATGAAGGCTGATAGCTAGCATTGTGCGTAATGAAGGCTGGGCTGGTTGCTAGCATTGTGCGCGATGAAGGCTGATAGCTAGCATTGTGCACGATGAAGGCTGATAGCTAGCATTGTGCGTAATGAAGGCTGGGCTGATTGCTAGCATTGTGCGCGATGAAGGCTGATAGCTAGCATTGTGCGTGATAAAGGCTGATAGCTAGCATTGTGCGTAATGAAGGCTGGGCTGATTGCTAGCATTGTGCGCGATGAAGGCTGATAGCTAGCATTGTGCGCGATGAAGGCTGGGCTGATAGCTAGCATTGTGCGTGATAAAGGCTGATAGCTAGCATTGTGCGTGATGAAGGCTGAATACTAGCATTGTGCGCGATGAAGGCTGAATACTAGCATTGTGCACGATGAAGGCTGATAGCTAGCATTGTGCACGATGAAGGCTGATAGCTAGCATTGTGCACGATAAAGGCTGGTAGCTAGCATTGTGCGCGATGAAGGCTGATGGCTAGCATTGTGCGTGATGAAGGCTGATAGCTAGCATTGTGCGTGATTAAGGCTGATAGCTAGCATTGTGCGTAATGAAGGCTGGGCTGATAGCTAGCATTGTGCGTGATTAAGGCTGATAGCTAGCATTGTGCGTAATGAAGGCTGGGCTGATTGCTAGCATTGTGCGCGATGAAGGCTGATAGCTAGCATTGTGCACGATGAAGGCTGGTAGCTAGCATTGTGCGTAATGAAGGCTGATAGCTAGCATTGTGCGTAATGAAGGCTGGGCTGATAGCTAGCATTGTGCGCGATGAAGGCTGATAGCTAGCATTGTGCGCGATGAAGACTGGGCTGATAGCTAGCATTGTGCGCGATGAAGGCTGATAGCCAGCATTGTGCGTGATGAAGGCTGGGCTCATAGCTAGCATTATGCGTGATGAAGGCTGATAGCTAGCATTGTGTGTAATGAAGGCTGATAGTTAGCATTGTGCGTGATGAAGGCTGATAGCTAGCATTGTGCGTGATGAAGGCTGAATACTAGCATTGTGCGTGATGAAGGCTGATAGATAGCATTGTGCACGATGAAGGCTGATAGCTAGTATTGTGCGTGATGAAGGCTGATAGCTAGCATTGTGCGTGATGAAGGCTGAATACTAGCATTGTGCGTGATGAAGGCTGATAGATAGCATTGTGCACGATGAAGGCTGATAGCTAGTATTGTGCACGATGAAGGCTGATAGCTAGCATTGTGCGTGATGAAGGCTGGGCTTGAGGTGGGCTAAGATTAGCTTCTCAAGGCACTTGGTGATGATGGGGTTCAGTGCTACCGGTCAGTAGTCACTCAGGCACTCTGGGTTTGATTGCTTGGGCACGGGGATGTAATTTATGTAATATGTGTGTGTGTGTGTATATAATATGTGTGTGTGTGTGTATGTAATGTGTGTGTGTGTGTATGTAATGTGTGTGTGTGTGTGTTTGTAGGGAGCACATGGAGAGCTACAAGGACAGCAGTCCAGATCAGGTGACCCAACTGAGCAGGAGTCTGGAGAAGGCGAACAGTAAACTGACACACACTCTACTGCAGCAGCTCAAGACCGACATCAGCGTGAGTTCATGACCACACACACATACACACACACCCACATACATTCATACATATACACACACATACATACATACACGCTGTGGTATTCATACATATACACACACATACATACATACACGCTGTGGTGAAATTTCACTTGCGGACAAGGCAAAAATGCTCTTCAAAAAGATTTATTGATACTATATACAAAAAAAGAAAACAAGAAAGAGGCTAAATAGTCCAATAGTCCAATTTTGAATCTGGTGCTGCTGTCACATGACGTCTCTGATTTACTGCGCAGCCTCTCACACTGGCAAGCACTTCAGCATAGCGCACCCAACCACACACACAACCGCATCATAACACACACACACACACACACACAGAACCGCATCATAGCACTTCAGCACACCCAACCACACCCCCGACGCACAGGTACAGGTCGCTTTTATGTGTTGACTGACGGCTCAGATTGGAACTCCAGCATGACGCCGTGATTGCCATTTAGCGAGACCTGCGTTCACACAAAGACGGGGAAAAATGCACAACACACACACACAGATACACACACATATACACGCATGCACACACACACACACACACACACACAGCAGTAAGGGTAGCCGGCTGGTATGTAGCTGTGTAATACAGTGTTTCCCACAGAATTGCATTCAATTTGTGGCGGTAGCTGACTTTGACTTTGACAACGGGGGGGGGGGGGGGGGGATTAAGATCGTCTTGGTAGTGTATAGGTAACACAATTGCACCCTTGTAACACAGTTGAAATGTGTGGATGCAATTCATAACGTTTTCTACATAGTTAAAATAAAGGTTCGTACTTCTCCTTGGGACAAGCACTTTTGAATTTTGGAAAACACTTTTCCATTTACATTGGAATTTTGCAAACATTCAGTGTCAGTCAATGAAATGAGCCCTTCAACGAAATTGACAAGCAGCTGTAAGTAGGCTAAGCATGCTAAATTCGACATCCAAACAGTATTCTAACGTTAGCTTTGAGATACTGCTTGATTTCATAACTTAACTTAGTTTAGTCTCTTCAATGTAGTCTACTATGTTGTGATAAGACCTTAGCAGAGTTCACTTCAATGCAGCAGTTTTTAACAAATTTGCGCAGCATGGTCATGATGCTAAGCGGATTTAATAGCAATTTAGCCAGACGTCTTCTATGCATTGCTTCTATGTGGCAACAACAATCCTTCAACAATCGTGAATGTTTTGTTAAATGCACATGCAGAGGAGGGGCAGCAGGCTACGAGAGAGAGCGGGGCGGGGCAAGGAAAGGCTGCGTGCGTAAAAAGCGCAGCTCAATGCCAATGCAAGGACTTGACCTTATATTTAATTTAAATTAAATTAAATTAAACATAGAATATTAATCTGTGGTGGCCGATTTTTATTTCGTGGCGCCCCGCCACAGATTAGTCAATGTATGGGAAACACTGGTAATATGTACGTGCTGTGTGTGTGTGTGTGTGTGTGTGTGTGTATTGTGGTAAAAATAAAGCAGTAATCCACAGAGAGGCAAAAAGTAACGCAGAGGCAAGATGACTGTACAGCAGAGTACAAAGCTTTATTCACGGCGCCGGAGACAGGTTTCAAACACACAAGCATCCTAGTGAGCATGAGAGCAACAAGTCTGTCGTAGACAAAGTCTCACCGTTACTTATAGGACTAAACAGGGTATTCTTGATGGATTACAATGAAAGTAAGAAAGAGCTGTCATGATAAAGAAAGTTAATTATAGGATTATTATAAGGTTAATTATAAGAAGGCTGTTATTACTCCAGACTCCCTATAAGGCGGTTGACCTCAGAGGTCATGGACAAGAGAACCCCAAACCCCAAAATAACTTTTTGTAATGTAACCCGAGTAGACATGTAACAGCTAAAGTGCAGTCTAATTACTGGACATGTAACAGCTAAAGTGCAGTCCAATTACTGGACCTTCCTCACAGTGCTATTTGGGGTTTAGATCCATTGCTAGAGCTATTGAGGTTTAGCTCTAATGCTATTGGGGTTTAGCTCTATTGCTAGTGCTATTGTGGTCTAGGGCCATTATTGCTATTGTTATTGGGGTTTAGCTCTAGTACTATTGGGGGGTTAGCTCCATTGCTAGTGCTATTGAGGTTTAGCTCCATTGCTAGTGCTATTGGGGTTTAGCACTATTGCTAGTGCTATTGGGGGTTTAGCTCCATCGCTAGTGCGCTTGACTCCCGATCAGAGGTGCTGCAAGTTGTAGGGTCGAGTCCAGGCAGGGTTGAGCCACGCGGTCAACAAACACACACACACACACACACACACACTGCACACAAACCCCATCCATGGACACATCCAGACTGAGGCCTGTGGTCCTTGCAGCCTTTCACAGCAAGCCTGATGACCAAGCACTGGCTGAACGACGACGAAGACTTCAAGGAGCTGTGCGAGCGCGTCCAGAACCTCTATGACCTCTGCACCGAGATGAAGCAGCCACAACTACAGGTACACACACACACTCACACACACACACTCTGCACCGAGATGAAGCAGCCACAACTACATGTACACACACACACACACACTCTGCACCGAGATGAAGCAGCCACAACTACAGGTACACACACACACTCACACACACACACTCTGCACCGAGATGAAGCAGCCACAACTACATGTACACACACACACACACACTCTGCACCGAGATGAAGCAGCCACAACTACAGGTACACACACACACACACACTCTGCACTGAGATGAAGCAGCCACAGCTACAGGTACAGGTACAGTACAAACACCAGGGCTCGAATTATCTTTTTGTCTTTAAGGGGGTCTCTCTATCTCATAAAAAGTTGGCACACCCCGCATATAGCCTAACAAGGCGGTACAATTAAAAACCCTAGGCGCAAGTGGCGCTTTTGCGCGGTATATTTTTTACCTTGGTTTTACCTTGACACACGCACACAACAAACAGACATTTTTCATAAAAATTGATTCCTTTTAATTAATTTCAACATATTATTGATTGTAATAGTCCATATTTCATTTCACTTTCACAATACAAAGAAATAGACTAAACGATTTAGTTTGTGCCATTCTCAATTTCACAACGTAACTCATTTGAAGCAGACCACCGTCTCAGATAGGCTATCCTCAGTGTCAAACACAATAATGCATGTAGTGTAACTTATACACAGGGAAAAAGCACTAACTGGCAGAAATGAATAAAGCAATTGCAGTCAAACTATGTAGTATTATAGGCTAATGTGCACATAGTAACAACACCTGGGCGGTCAGTCGTCTCGTGTGTTGAACCGTGGAAAATTAATAGACGAACAATTTTGGAGTTTGCACTGAGATGTTGTCGGGTAGCCATTGAATATTCGGCCATCAGAGATTGCTAACAGGTGTTTCAAAATATCTGGGAACTTTCCGGAGCTCTGCATGGCAGAGGATAGCTACAGATCATCAACACAATCATTGAAGTAAGCTGCATTATGGGCCATAATTTATGGCTTTGTCAATCAATAGAAGAGGTGAAGCGCAAGTTCAACAGCAAACAGGACTTTTCAGCACGTATCAAACCATGTAGGCTAGCCCAATGAACGCCTATGTAAATAGACAAAACACTCGCATCAAAGCAGGGTGACTTCTTCAGATTTTCGAGTGCTGTCAAATCGATCGTATGCGGTTTGCGGTTAGTCTAGTGGTGTGGTGGTGAAGTGCAGTCATGCTGCGTTCAAGACGTAGGATTCAAGGGTAGGTCTGCGTCCCGTAGTAGCCTATGTTTTAATAACGTCTGTAATGGTAAGAGATCGCACAGGGATGGATAATGAGCGGTTGTTTAAGATTAAATTGCAATGCCAGACACCTTCAGATATGAGAGACCCCCTCAGATTTTTGACTTTGTTGTTTTCATGGGAGCCAGTTCTCACTCTATGGGAGCTCGGCTCCCTCTGGCTCCCACGTAATTCGAGCACTGACACACACACACACACCCACTCTGCACCAAGATGAAGCAGCCACAACTACAGGTACAGCCACACCTACGCACACACCCACATGCTCACACACCCACGCACACACCCACATGCTCACACACCCACGCACACACCCACATGCTCACACACCCACGCACACACCCACATGCTCACACACCCACGCACACACCCACATGCTCACACACCCACATGCTCACACACCCACGCACACACCCACATGCTCACACACCCACGCACACACCCACATGCTCACACACCCACCCACATGCTCACATGCACACAGACCCACATGCTCACATACCCACATGCTCACACACCCACATGCTCACATGCACACACACCCACATGCTCACACACCCACCCACATGCTCACATGCACACAGACCCACATGCACACACACCCACATGCTCACATGCACACCCACCCACATGCTCACACACCCACATACCCACATGCTCACACACCCACATGCTCACATGCACACAGACCCACATGCTCACATACCCACATGCTCACACACCCACATGCTCACATGCACACACACCCACATGCACATACACAGCCATAGCTAGAGGTCTGTATGCACACACACATACACACATGCTCTCTCTCACACATACCTACATACAAGTACGCACATATTGTGCATATGCTATAGGTGTACACACACACACACATGCATATGCCATAGGTATACACACACACACACACATGCTCTCTCTCACACATACCTACACACAAGTACGCACACACACACACACATGCTCTCTCTCACACATACCTACACACAAGTATGCACATATTATGCATATGCTATATGTGTACACACACACACATGCATATGCTATACTGTAGGTGTACACACACATACACGTACACACACACACACTTTTTTCATTACATTTGTTGGGCGATGCTTTCTGATCCTACCCATACGTGACCTCTCTCCGCCCCCTGTGTGTGTGTGTGTGTCTGGGTGTTCTCTGGGTGCTCCTCAGGAGTTTGTCAAACAGCTCCACCTGCTGGTGATGAGGGAGTACGTCACCCCTCTGCTGCACTCCTCCTACTCCTGCAAGGGCAGGAAGAACCAACAAGCTGCAGAGAAGCTGCAGGAGCAGTGGACTCAACTCAGCACGCTCTTCCAGCGCATGGTGAACACACACACGCACACACACACACAGATATACATACACAAGGACACACACACATCGTGTGCATACACACAAGGACGCACAAGCACCAAGTGTGTGTGTGTTTGCGTGTGTGTCCTTGTGTGTATGCACGCGGTGTGTGTGTGTCCTTGTGTGTGTAGGCACGCAGTGTGTGTGTGTGTCCTTGTGTGTGTAGGCACGCGGTGTGTGTGTGTGTCCTTGTGTGTGTAGGCACGCAGTGTGTGTGTGTGTCCTTGTGTGTGTAGGCACGCGGTGTGTGTGTTTGCGTGTGTGTCCTTGTGTGTGTAGGCACGCGGTGTGTGTGTGTCTGTGTCCTTGTGTGTATGCACGCGGTGTGTTTGCGTGTGTGTGTCCTTGTGTGTTTGCATGAGGTGTGTGTGCGTGTGTGTCCTTGTGTGTATGCATCAGGTGTGTGTGTTTGCATGTGTATGGCAGAAATCTCGATCAATTGATATACATGGTTGGCTACTAGTTAATGTGGTGTTATCTAAGGCGGAGGCACAACACAGGCTACAGTTGGTAGAGCTCAATGTGTGTGTGCAGCTAACAGCATAGTTGGTAGAGCTCAATGTGTGTGTGCAGCTAACAGCATAGTGGGTAGAGCTCAATGTGTGTGTGCAGCTAACAGCATAGTGGGTAGAGCTCAATGTGTGTGTGCAGCTAACAGCATAGTGGGTAGAGCTCAATGTGTGTGTGCAGCTAACAGCATAGTGGGTAGAGCTCAATGTGTGTGTGCAGCTAACAGCATAGTGGGTAGAGCTCAATGTGTGTGTGCAGCTAACAGCATAGTGGGTAGAGCTCAATGCGTGTGTGCAGCTAACAGCATAGTGGGTAGAGCTCAATGTGTGTGTGCAGCTAACAGCATAGTGGGTAGAGCTCAATGCGTGTGCGCGTCTGCGAGTGAATCCGCAACCTGCAGAGCAGCAAATAATCAGCATTAAGCCTAGAACAAAGTGAATTCCAACGACTGCCTCAGTGTGTGTGTGTGTACTTATACTGATACGTTTCCATAGAAATCATCTGAAGACTGGCTCCACCCCCTCGGAGACCACCTGAGTAAAATCATTGGTCAGAAAAATGAGAGTGACATCACTAAAGCCATCCTGCAGCCCCTGGTCACGGATTTCCCCGACATCAGGTACACTCACCTGACATCATGCACCTGACATCACGCACCTGACATCATGCACCTGACATCAGGTACACTCACCTGACATCACACACCTGACATCACGCACCTGACATCACGCACCTGACATCAGGTACACTCACCTGACATCATGCACCTGACATCACACACCTGACATCACGCACCTGACATCACGCACCTGACATCACGCACCTGACATGAGGTTCACTCACCTGACATCACGCACCTGACATCACGCACCTGACATCACACACCTGACATCACGCACCTGACATTAGGTACACTCACCTGACATCATGCACCTGACATCACGCACCTGACATCACACACCTGACATCAGGTACACTCACCTGACATCACACACCTGACATCACGCACCTGACATCATGCACCTGACATCAAGTACACTCACCTGACATCACACACCTGACATCACTCACCTGACATCACGCACCTGACATCATGCACCTGACATCAGGTACACTCACCTGACATCACGCACCTGACATCACGCACCTGACTTCATGCACCTGACATCAGGTACACTCACCTGACATCACGCACCTGACATCACACACCTGACATCACGCACCTGACATTAGGTACACTCACCTGACATCATGCACCTGACATCAGGTGCACTCACCTGACATCACACACCTGACATCACTCACCTGACATCACGCACCTGACATCATGCACCTGACATCAGGTACACTCACCTGACATCACACACCTGACATCACGCACCTGACATCACGCACCTGACATCACTCACCTCACAACAGGTACACTCACCTGACATCATGCACCTGACATCACACACCTGACAACAGGTACACTCACCTGACATCATGCATCTGATATCACGCTTACACACCTTGACCTCCAAGACCTTCACATATAACCTCCTGTTGACAATGTGTGTGTGTAGTATGCTAATGTGCTGTGCAGTGTGTAAGTGTGTGTGTAGTGTATTACTGTGCTGTGCAGTGTGTAAGTGTGTGTGTGTGTGTGTAAGTGTGTGTGTTACTGTGCTGTGTAGGGCTGGGACAACGTGTCGACGTAATCGATGACGTCGACGCAAAAAATACGTCGACGCAAAATATGCGCGTCGATTCGTCAAGCATAACGTGTGCTGCTAAATATTTGTAATTTTACACATTCAGTGTTTCCCATACGTTGACTAATCTGTGGCTGGGCGCCACGAAATCGAAACCGCCCACCACACATTGATGTTCTATGTTGTACTATTTAAATAGATAAGATAAGATGAAATAATTTCATTGAGCTCCACTTTTTACTCACGCAGCCTTTCCTCGCCCCGCTCGCTCTCTCTCGTAACGAGCCCGCTGCTCCTCCTCTGCATGTGCATTTAACAAAATATTCACGATTGTTGAAGGATTGTTGTTGCCACATAGAAGCACTGCATAGAACACAGCGGGCTAAATTGCTATTAAATCCGCTTAGCATCGTGACTATGCTGCGCAGCCCATACAAAAATGTGATATATGGCAATATATGTAAATCACATATATAATGTATATGTCACTGTATGCCTCACCATAAGTCACATATATACACATACATGTCACATATATTTCAACATATAGCAAAATTGGCCGTTTTTATATATGTCACATATATTTTCCCAGACATACAAATATATTACAAATATATGTCAGTTGCATATATGTTAATATATGATAAGTTATGTATTTGTACGCAAACTAGGGATACCAATATATTGCAAATATATGTCATTTGCACTCATATAAGGTAAATATATTGCAAAATATATGTAATGTTCTGCTATGTCACATTTATAGAAATATGTCACAATATATGTATCAGAAATATAACATTCTTGATGTTCCAAAGAAAACACACAAAATATTTGTTAAACCTTTTATTAAAGTTTAGTTTTTTCACACAAACAGTGAGTACTCTCTAGGTAGAAACTTTTTTCCCCTTTATGGAAGTGGCACACATTGATTTGGCATAATATGCAGAATGCACTCAGTGTTCTTAGGGCAGCAGTCCTCACAAATCGCCACCTGCAAACAGGGAACAGAGAAGATTAATATGCTGTAAAACACACAGAACATAAAAAGACCATCACTGAAGCACTACTACCTTCACATGCATCTTTAATAAACACACATCTTGGCACAAGTAAGCTTAAATAAGGGCTTTGAGATGAAGAACATGTAGCCTAATGATCCATACATCAGAATACTTTGACAAGATTTGGGAAAGATTCTTGAAAGATTGGAGTCTTTTAACTAATGCCCCCCATTCAAGCTTTACTCAAAAGACTATCTTTCAAGAATCTTTCCCAAATCTTGTCAAAGTCTTCTGTTGTAAGGATGGCTTAACACAACTCTTCACAAACTAAAGATCCATTTAGGCCTACTAACATTCATGTTAGCCTGCATGGTTATTAGTAGCCACTTTAAATGTAAGTTAGCTGCTATAGCTAGGTTAGCTAACTTACTCACACCTGATATTTCATTCAAACTAAAACTTATATTCATAACGACATCTCAGACAGGCTTGTTGTTGGATATGATGTTAACTACCATTCTAGATATTCCACATAATGGTAAAGTTAGTTCATGGAAAAGTTAACATTAACAGCTAACATCGCTAACGTTAGCAATATTATCTCGCTAACGTCATCGATAGCTAATTGATAACATTAACGTTAGCTAATTCTAACATGATGGTTAGACTGTTAACAAACGGATTTGGTTAACATTACATTATAAAAACAATATTTTTCTAACTAATTCCCGTTTACTAAAGGCTTTCTCACCTTGGATATGATGACAGCAGAGTTTAGTACAGCTTACACAGTCGGATGCATGACAGGACAGAAAAGTGACGGTTGAAGTCACCGTGGTTGGAGTTCAGTCCAGGGTGGGGGATGGGTATTGCTGCGTGCACATGCGCATATCAAGATGCGATAAGCATCCGTTATATTTAAAGTAGCTTTGGCCTCACACATTTTTCATGCACATAGTGCAACCCAAAGCGCTCCACACAAAACATTGACACATAAGGCAGCATATTCGACACCATACCTGTGACGCCAAGACATAAACAAATATATTTACACTGTTCTCCATTTAGAAAATAAGTAATGTAATCTAGTGTATGGATATGTATGCCACCATATATGGAGACTACAAATATGTCAGCCACATATTCACACATAAAGTTATCCAAATCTAGTGTATGCAGAGGTGGGCGAAGTAATCAATTTCAGTACTTAAGTCAAAGTACAGATACTACTGGTCAAATGTTACTCCGATACAAGTAAAAGTTGCATATTCAAAATTGTACTTAAGTGAAAGTACTGAAGTACTTGATTTTAAAAATACTTAAGTATTAAAGTACAATTTGAAATTACATGTGTAAGGTTTAACACTTAAATGCATGCCCCTGACTAGCTTGTATAAGATGCAGAATAAGGGATTATAGAATGTTACAGAATGAAGAAACCCAATTGACAGAAAGAAAATGTTTATTTTCTATCAAACTGGCTTGACATGAAAGCAACATTCAAGCAACTTTACATCACAGGTCCAACAGTGGCTCATGGTTTCTGAGGGCAAGTAAGGTAGGTGTGTGTGTAGCACAGCCTACTTCATGCTTAAATCTAACCAACCATTTCAAGGAAACAAAACAAGACTACATGGGTGCACAAATTCCCTTTCCACTTTGTGTTTACAGTATAGACAGCCAACCATTTGAAGTAAACTAAACAAGTCTACATGGGTGCACAAATTCACTTCCCATCACTTAAAATGGTTGCCTGTCTATACTGTAAACAAAACAAGACTACATGGGTCCACAAATTCACTCCCCATCACTGTGTATGGACAGCCAACCATTTCAAGTAAACAAAACAAGACTACATGGGTGCACAAATTCACTCCATCACTTCGTGTTCACAGTAGACAGCCAACCATTTTAAATGAACAAAGCCATCATGTCGTGTTTACAGTATAGACACATCAAATCAGTTGAAGTTGTAAAAGTCCTTATTCAACTTAAGCAGAAGCTGGTTCTCAAAGTTGCGGGAGCTGATTGCCGCTTTGGCCTGAAGATAAAAAGCCTCTCGTACGCTGCAGATTAATCCAGCTGCACTAAAACGCCTCTTGCACGCTGAAGATTAATCCAGCTGCACTAAAAAGCCTCTCGCACGCTGAAGATTAATCCAGCTGCACTAAAAAGCCTCTCGCACGCTGAAGATTAATCCAGTTGCACTAAAACGCCTCTCGCACGCTGAAGATTAATCCAGCTGCACTAAAAAGCCTCTCACACGCTGCAGATTAATCCAGCTGCACTAAAACGCCTCTCGCACGCTGAAGATTAATCCAGCTGCACTAAAAAGCCTCTCGCACGCTGCAGATTAATCCAGCTGCACTAAAACGCCTCTCGCACGCTGCAGAGGCAGGCAGGGCGGTGTTTAATTTGAGAGATAGGCTACATACAGCAGCATAAGCTGTTAACATGGTCACACCTTCAGCTGCACATGTTAGGTATGCATCCAACTGTTTGACCGTCTCCTGTGTGTGCGTGTGCCTGATATTAGAGAAAAAATCCTGTTCATCCGTTCAGTAAACTTAAACATTTTGTCGAGATACGGCCATGGGTGCGAGTACTCGACAGGGCATCCGCCTTCATCTCCGTCTACCTCCATCTTGCTATCGATTTAGGAATAGAGAACGGTTAGACGTTGAACTTGGTTGTATAGCCTAGCGCACAGATGTGACGCAACCCTGATTAGTGATAGGCTGTCACCTGCGAACAAACCATCACATTTTAGAAGAGAGGGGAGGGGGGGACAGAGTTTCGATATAGGCTAGACCTATTGAAAGTTAAAAGTAACGAGAGCCTTAACAGAAATGTAGTGAAGTTAAAAGTACGATTTTTGTCATTCAGATGTAGTGAAGTGAAAGTATTTTTTTTTAAATTAACTCAAGTGAAGTACAAATACTCAAAATCTGAATTTAAGTAAATGTACTTCGTTACTGCCCACCTCTGAGTGTATGAATATGTATACCACCATACATAGAGACTACATATAAGTCTGTCACATATTCACACATAAACTTCTCCATATATTTGGAAAACAAATAATTGGATCTAGTATATGAAGAAATATAGCATCTTATATGGGCAATTAAAATATTTTGTATGCATGTATGGACATATAGCTTTGAATATATGTTTGACACAAATATTTGAATCACATATATGTCCATATAAGTAAAATTATAAGTCCCTGTTATTTGACATATATGTTCATATATTGCCATATATCACATTTTTGTATGGGAAATTTGTTCAAAACTGCTGCATTAAAGTTAAAGTAAACTCTGCTAATATCTTATCACAACATAGTACATTGAGGAGACTAAACTAAGTTAAGTTATGCAATCAAGCAGTATCTCAAAGCTAACGTTAGAATACTGTTTGGATGTCAAGTTTAGCCTGCCTACTTACAGCTGCTTGTCAATTTCGTTACTCATGCAGGGCTCATTTTATTGACTCTGAATGTTTGCAAAATCCCGATGTAAATGGAAAAGTGTTTTCCAAGACTCAAAAGTGCTTGTCCTAAGGAGAAGTACGAACCGTTATTTGAACTAACTATGTTATGAATTGCATCCACACATCCGCAGCCTGTGTTAATGTCAATTGCAAGGATTCCCTCACAAACTCTTAAAGTGACAGGCACTCAATTAGACCTATACACTACTGAACTTTATTGAATACCTCTGACTAAGAATGCATTACTTTGCACTTGTATAGTCTTTTATTTTGGAATCTTAAGAGCAATAAACATATATGAAAATACGAAAAAATGAATCGTTAGATTAATCGATGCATCGAAAAAATAATCGCTAGATTAATCGTTTAAAAAATAATCGTTTATCCCAGCCCAAGTGTGTGTGTAGTGTGTTACTGTGCTGTGCAGTGTGTGTGTAGTGTGTTACTGTGCAGTGCAGTGTGTGTGTGTGTGTGTAGTGTATGTGTGTGTTACTGTGATGTGCAGTGTGTAAGTGTGTGTGTAGTGTGTTACTGTGCTGTGCAGTGTGTGTGTAGTGTGTTACTGTGCAGTGCAGTGTGTGTGTGTGTGTGTAGTGTGTGTATAGTGTATTACTGTGCTGTGCAGTGTGTGAGTGTGTGTGTAAATGTGTGTGTGTGTGTGTTACTGTGCTGTGTAGTGTGTAAGTGTGTGTGTGTGTGTGTGTGTTACTGTGCTGTGCAGTGTGTAAGTGTGTGTGTAAGTGTGTGTGTGTGTGTTACTGTGCAGTGTGTAAAGTGTGTGTGTAAGTGTGTGTTCTTGTTTTGCGCAGTGAGAAGCAGCTGCAAGCTGTGCTGAATTTCCGCGCCAGCATGTGGACTCCTGAGCGCATACGCGTCCAGCACCGCGTGGCCAAGTTAAAACAGCAGGGCGGCGCCACACACACACACATGAGGTTCTTCACCGAGATGCAGGTACACCAGTCCCAAATACCCCTACAAACACCACCAAATACCAGGGGCGTCGCTAGCTATTTAAAACATTCGGGGCTAGAGCCCAGAACTTAGAGACCTTTTTGTCCGGGGTTTCGGGGGTTTCTCCCCCGAGAGATTTTGAAAATCGGGCTGATGAACATGCCATTTTAACCTACTTTGAGAATGAAAAGGAAGGCCAATTGTAATGACTCACGTCACGGCATTCTGAATATTTTGATGTTTGAAGACCGTGTAAGGAGAACGTCTCTTTTGCCAAAGTGCACCACACACAACACCCAAAATATGACATTAAAATAGCCTGTAGAATAAACATCGTCATGCACCTCTGTCAAGTGCACAGGTGTGAGCGTTCGTCTCGGGATAAACATTTGGACGTCATCCCCTTCAATTAATGGGCTGTGGGTGCCTTGAAAGCAATGCATTTGGGTTGTGTAGTTTATCACGAACTTTTGCCCAAAGAAAAAGTTCCATTCTGTCAAAATCAAGCCCAACATGCATTGCTTGGAAGCCCCCTCAAACGCGGTCAGGTTTACCATATTTACTGCGCATGTGATTCAATAGTAAATCACGATATATTGAAACTGAGCTGATGGAAATGTCCTCCTGGGTTGCGGGAGATGATGACACACTGAAGAGTTTCCACTTCTTGTCCCTGCTCTGCCCTTTTTTTCTCTAAAGAAACTTCTAATCCATTTGTCCTTCTGTACACTTATTTCGCTAAGGCTAGTTAGTAGAAGCACGAAACAGCAATGCGTAATAGCGTAGAGGAGAATTGAAATTGCAACATTTTGCAACAAATGATTCTAAACCTGCGCAGATCACGTCAAATTTTCTTGCGCTGCTGTTAATGCACACAAACACAAAAGTCTATTCTACGGGGCTATTTATTTCATTCACGATTAGAGTTTTTGTTGTTGTTGACGGCCCATAGATCCGGGGCTATCCCCAGAGGATCCGGGGCTATAGCCCCGAATGCCCAGGTCTAACGACGCCACTGCCAAATACCCTTACAAACACCACAAATACTCCTACAAACACCTTGAATACCCCTACAAACACCCCAGAAACCTCTACAAACACCACTAAATACCCCTACAATCACCCCAAATACCCCTTCAAACACCACCAAAAAACCCTACAAACACCCCAAATACCCCTACAAACACCACTAAATACCCATACAAACACCACTAAATACCCCTACAAACACCCCAGATACCTCCACAAACACCACTAAATACCCCTACAAACACCACTAAATACCCCTACAAACACCCCAGATACCTCTACAAACACCACTAAATACCCCTACAAACACCACTAAATACCCCTACAAAAAGTCTGCTTAACTCGTTCTGTTTCCTCTCTTCTTCTGTTTCCATAGTGATGGAGAAAACGGAAACCGCAGCGGTCTGTGTTTGTTTCTACTTTGGACATTTCAAATCTTTAAGGGTTCTCCCGTACCTTCTCTGAAACATCTTATCATGGTTTGGCATAGTACTATATTGGTAAATTATATACAATCTGTTTATGTCTGTGTTTATATTTGTGTCCACTGCACTTGCATTTATTTGATGTCCTTGTAAATAATGCAGTTGCATTCATTTGATTTCTGTAAATATTTAGCAATTATTTATATGAATATATGTTACATTATTTTAGGGTTTCTTGGGTGTTCAGTATAAATGTCAACCCAATCCAGTGAACTATAGTGAGCTGGTGAGGCGCAGAGGACACAAACACAACATCACAAAATGGAAACGGCCGATCTTCAGAAATTGTAGTTCATTCTAAAAACTATTGTAATAGTTACATGGAGTAAGAATGTTTCCTTGAAATGTACAGCCTGTCATGTCCAACAAATAAAAATATATACATGTATAAAATCAGAAAAAGTTGGGATGTTGTGTAAAAGCCAAATAAAAACAGATTGTGATCTGCAAATCTATTCTGTAAACGTATAGCTGCAAAAAGGATTTAGACAACATCAAATGTTGAAAATTACAAATGGAACTATTTTATGGAAAATATATGTACCTTTTGAATTTCATACCAGCAACACATTTCAAATAGAGCATCACATAGAGAATAGAGCATCACAGAGAGAATAGAACAGAATAGAGCATCACAGAGAGAATAGAACAGAATAGAGCATCACATAGAGAATAGAGCATCACAGAGAATAGAACAGAATAGAGCATCACATAGAGAATAGAACAGAATAGAGCATCACATAGAGAATAGAGCATCACATAGAGAATAGAACAGAATAGAGCACCACATAGAGAATAGAACAGAATAGAGCATCACATAGAGAATAGAACAGAATAGAGCATCACATAGAGAATAGAGCATCACATAGAGAATAGAACAGAATAGAGCATCACATAGAGAATAGAGCATCACATAGAGAATAGAGCACATGATATTATGATGATTGAAACGCATTCCACTCAGCTAGCTATTTGGCTACTGGCTACCAGGCTCATAATTCACTTTTAATTGCAAACAGAATATGTCTAGTAAGCATCATGTGATTACATGGTTCTATTTCCAAAGGAATAAAAGCTGTTTATACCAACTTAATATCAATCTTATCATTGTTAATATTGTGCTATACATGTGGCACAAACAATGTTAGAGTTTGTGGACTAGCCATAGGCTATATTTGAACGGAGCTGGTAAAAAAATATCATTAGGAGAATGTCTGGACACACAATGGTGTTAAAGTGACTGCACCATTTACAAATGAGTTAAACAGCACCAAATCAGTAGTACTGAGTAGACTTTAAAACACAATTACTGTGTCATTATTATCATTTAAATAATATAAAAGTCTTTTACTTTTACCTTTGTGGTTACTCATTGTGATTTATGTTGTATTTAATGTGCCTTTTAAGAAGCTTTAGTCTTTACTGAGAAAATCAACATTAAATCAATATTTGTCAGGGGTATGAATACTTTTGTTCTTAACTGTATATATATATATATATATATATATCAGAGGAGGCTCCTTCATTGAGGAAAGGGAGGAACACCCTCCCTAAAATTTCAGAGAAAAATAAAAAATATATAAAGTGAATTACTTCTGATAAATTACTGTTATATATATTACTAATATAATATATATTATACATATTACTATTTGAACACTTTAAATGAACAAAATCGTTCCCCTAGGTCAAAATGCCAACAGCACCCACTATCGCAATTGAAAATTACTGTATGGAGGAGCTTCCTCCTCAAGCCCCTCATTGAAGTCCATTATAAACGCCTCGGACCCCAGCGGCTCGTGAATCACGTCGTTTTCAATGGCCAAGGGAGGTAGCTCCTCCGTACCGTACAGTAATTTTCAATTGCGATAGGGGGTGCTGTTTTTAGCGGCAACGGTGAACTAATGAGCAGCTAGCTGCTCTGCAAGCAAGAACATTATCTGCAGTCATACAACTAAGAATCTTGTGTTGAACGGAAAGCTCGTTTTTTTGCTCCTGAAATAAACTGTACAATGGAATCAGAGGACAAAGTTCAGGGATTTGGTGATAAAAACATTTTCGGATAGTTATGCGTTGTTATAATCATCCAAGTTATGCCTCAACTAAATAATTGTTAAATGATGTTCTTGTTGTTAATATGCTCTTGTTTTCACCGTTCTAACTGTATCTTTGGATGGTTACATTGTTAATGAATGTTTCAGACCATGATGCATTCCTTTAATGACGTCTTCAATAACATTTGCTTTTCGAGTATAAATTCCCACTTAGCTATTACAACCTGTCTTTAAATAATAGCAATTTGGCTTTAAAAACATTAGCATGTTACAAATAACCACTTTTAAGGTCTATTTTTAATGGTCAATAGTTACATGGTTTTATAAAACAAGTGTCTATTTTTAGGATTATAGACTTTTTTGCAAATGTATTACATTGAGCAAAACCTCCAGACTTTTCATAATTTTGCACATCAGGTAAACAGTGTTTCATAACTAGACCTACATATCTTCCCTGACTTCCCAGACCTAAATTTACATTTATTTACATTTACATTTATTAATTTAGCACTATTATCCAAAGTGACTTATATATTTCAATTATATTACAAAGTCCATTGTCCCTGGAGGAGTTTGGGGTTAAGTGCCTTGCTCAAATGCACAATGGTGGAAGCCAAGAATTGAACCCACAACTTTTCTGGCTACTGCATGCTAGCCTAGCTCCTTAGGTCAGACCCCCCCCCCCCCTAAGAATGTCAGAACAGCATTTATTGCACAACATTGCCAGTTAAAATGCTACATAGTACATTCTGCTGCTATAAATGTGTCTGGGTACATCCTCTATTGTTCACATATGCCACCAACACCATCACAAACTGACATTTGCCACTAACACCAATCAAGCGGACATTTCTTATTTTTTTAACCACCGGCCGCCACTGCTACATATATATACATATACATGTCCGTTTAAAACAACAACTTTATTTCATTTTTACATGTGATTATTTAATGAGCTCATGTAGTCTGCAAACAAACATTTAAAAATTAGACGTGTCAAAATACACTTAAAGCTTTTATGCCTGTGTGTGAGTATGAGTATGTATATTTGTGTGTGTGTGTGTGTAAGTGTGAGTATATTTGTGTGTGTGAGTGTGAGTATATTTGTGTGTGTGCTGAATGTAGCATCTGGGTTTTTGGGGCTGAATGTAGCATCTGGGTTTTTGGGGTTGTGAGAGTGTGAGTATATGTGTGTGTGTGTGTGTATATGTGTGTGTGTGTGTGTATATGTGTGTGTGTGTGCTGAATGTAGCATCTGGGTTTTTGGGGTTGTGAGAGTGTGAGTATATGTGCGTGTGTGCTGAATATAGCATCTGGGTTTTTGGGGTTGTGAGAGTGTGAGTATATGTGTGTGTGTGTGTGTGCTGATTGTAGCATCTGGGTTGTTGGGGTTGTGAGAGTGTGAGTATATGTGTGTGTGTGCTGAATGTAGCATCTGGGTTGTGAGAGTGTGAGTATATGTGGGGTTGTGAGAGTGTGAGTATATGTGTGTGTTGTGAGAGTGTGAGTATGTGTGTGTGTGTGTGTGTGCTGAATGTAGCATCTGGGTTGTTGGGGTTGTGAGAGTGTGAGTATATGTGTGTGTGTGCTGAATGTAGCATCTGGGTTGTGAGAGTGTGAGTATATGTGTGTGTTGTGAGAGTGTGAGTATGTGTGTGTGCTGAATGGGGTTGTCGTGTCATCTGGTGTTTGGCGCCCCCTGCTGTACGGTCATCTGCAAGCTCTTCTCAAGCTCCTCCCACTGCTGCTCCTCTAGAGCCTTCTGCTTCCGTACACACACACACACACACATGCAGACACACACGCACATGCACACAAACACACACACACACACACACACATGCAGACACACACACGCACATGCACACAAACACTCACACACACACACACACATGCAGACACACACGCACATGCACACAAACACACACACACACACACATGCAGACACATACACACACACACACATGCAGACACACACACGCACATGCACACAAACACACACACACACACACACATGCAGACACACACACGCACATGCACACAAACACTCACACACACACACACATGCAGACACACACACGCACATGCAGACACACACATGCACACACACACACACACACACACACATGCAGACACACACACGCACATGCACACAAACACTCACACACACACACACACACAGATGAGAGCAGGAGAGAACAGCCTTTATAGTCATACAACAGCCATACATTATAACACTACAGTGCTGATATTATGCATTATAACACTACAGAGCTGATCTGATATTATATGCATTATAACACTACAGTGCTGATATTATATACATCATAACATCATAACACTACAGTGCTGATATTATATACATCATAACACTACAGTGCTGCTATTATATACATCATAACATCATAACACTACAGTGCTGTTATTATATACATCATAACACTACAGTGCTGATATTATATGCATTATAACACTACAGTGCTGATATTATATGCATTATAACACGACAGTGCTGATATTATATACATTATAACACTACAGTGCTGATATTATATACATCATAACACTACAGTGCTGATGTGCAGTATATGCTACAGCCATAGCTATAGAGTTGGAGTTCAAATAGAGGAATGAGCGTTAACGTAAACATAACGTGTGTAAACGTTAATCCTCACCTTCCTCTGGTCCCACTGCTTCAGACGGTGTGTGTGTGAGTGCTTGTGTGTTTGCTGTGTGTGTGTGAGTTTGTGTGTGTGTGTGAGTGTGTGTGTGAGCTGGTGCCTCTGCTGCTGTTTCTCCTGCAGGGTGTGTCTCAGGGCCTGTAGCTTCTCATCCTCCTGAAGCTGCTCTCGCACAGAAGGGCGACACATGCGCTCGGCCTGCCTGCAGAACACACACACACGCACACACACACGCACACACACATGTACACACACGCACACACACATGTATACACACACACACACACACGCACTCACACATGTACACGCACACACACACACACACACACATACACAGACATGACACACACACACACACACACACACACACATACACAGACATGACACACTGCGTTCATGTTTCTGTGTGGGTGTGTGTGTGTTGCAGCCTATTCCATGTGTCTGTCTGTGTGTGTGTGTGTGTGTGTGTTGCAGCCTGTTGCATGTGTGTGTCTGTGTATGTGTGTGTGTTGTGGCCTGTGCCGTGTGTGTGTGTATGTGTGTGTGTGTTGTGGCCTGTTGTATGTGTCTGTGCGGGTGTGTGCGGGTGTGTGCGTGTATGTGTGTGTGTGTGTGTGTATGTGTGTGTGTGTGTGTGTGTGTGTGTGTTGCAGCCTGTTGCATTTGTCTGTGCGGGTGTGTGTGTGTGTGTGTGTGTGTGTGTGTTACCTGCGTGCTGCGACCTCTTCCATGGCTGTCCTGCAGGTGGCGATGTTGTCCAGCTGGTCCAGCAGCAGCTGCTCTCTGCTCTGCTTCTCCTGCTGGACGTGCCTCCTCCGCTCCTCCAGGTGGCGCTGCTCAGCAACGCGCAGCACACCCAGACGCTCGCGCAGCTCGGCCAGAGACATCTCACACAGCAAGGCGTGGCCTGCCATCTGGACCAATCAGGAGAGAGGAAAGGAGACACCAGGGACCAATCAGGAGAGAGAAGAGGACACACCAGGGACCAATCAGGAGAGGGGTAGCCACACTAGAGACCAATCAGGAGAGGGGAAGCCACACCAGAGAGCAGAGGATGCACTTGGGCTTCTAAACAAAACACACGTCCTGTGCTAACACGTCCTGTGCTAATGCTACGCTACGCTAACCCTGTGCTAACACGTCCTGTGCTAATGCTACGCTAACCCTGTGCTAACACGTCCTGTGCTAATGCTACGCTACGCTAACCCTGTGCTAACACGTCCTGTGCTAATGCTACGCTGAACTGCGAAGCTTCTGTAGATACCCACATGACCAGCTAACAATGTGTTAGTCTCTAGCAGTTAGCACTGTACCATTTCCACGCTAATCTGTGCTAGCTACACAGTTAGCACTGTAATTGTACCCTAAAGTGTAGTGAGTGCAGCAGCTCATTGGCGCCCCCGTGTGGCGTGGGGTGTGTGTGTCTCACCTCGGTGTCGTCCAGGAGCTTGTGCTGGGTGCGGGGGACGGACTCGATGGCGCGGATCTGACGAATGAGCTCCAACTTCCTGCTCATCTCCTCTTGCGCTTCCTCGAGAGCGCGTGCCAGCAAATCACGGCTCTGCTCACACACCTCCCGCACTGAGGCACACACACACACACACACACACACACACACACACACACACACAACATGCATGCATGAAAGGACAATTACTGGATTAAATGATTATGTCAAAAATAAATCAACTGTAAATGGAAAACCTGTTTTGTTTAATGTTCCCGGGGTCCCACAGGGCTTCATATTTGGTCTTCTGCTTTACACAGCCCTTATGATATAGTTATCACTTTATCTTTATCACTGATGAAGAGTAGCCTTGGGGACTGTATGCCCTGTGACATTCTGAGGTCAGTGACTGGATGTCCTATAACATCGGCATATGGCATTTAGCATATGGATTTTTAGAAAGGCAAAATTAAATAGGCGAAAAGTAAAAGAAAAAAACTCTTAACCATGAGTTCATGAGGTGTTCTACAGGCCCTTGGTAGCTGAGGGCGCGTCCATCTGTGCTAATGGTCCATCTGTGCTAATGGTCCATCTGTACTAGCTGTGCTAACGGTCCTAACAGCCCATCTGTGCTAACTGTGCTAACAGTCCATCTGTGCTAACTGTCCATCTGTGCTAACAGTCCATCTGTGCTAATGGTCCATCTGTACTAGCTGTGCTATTGGTCCATCTGTGCTAACAGTCCATCTGTGCTAACTGTCCATCTGTGCTAATGGTCCATCTGTACTAGCTGTGCTATTGGTCCATCTGTGCTAACTGCCCATCTGTGCTAACTGTCCATTTGTGCTAACTGTGCTAACAGTCCATCTGTGCTAATGGTCCATCTGTACTAGCTGTGATAATGGTCCATCTGTGCTAACTGTGGGACATCTGTGCTAACTGTGCTAACAGTCCATCTGTGCTAATGGTCCATCTGTGCTAATGGTCGATCTGTGCTAACTGTCCATCTGTGCTAACGGTCCATCTGTGCTCTGTGCTAGCTGTGCTAACGGTCAATCTATGCTAACTGTTGATCTGTGCTAATGGTCCATCTGTGCTAGCTGTGCTAACGGTCTATATGTGCTAACTTTCCATCTGTGTTAACAGTCCATCTGCTAACTATGCTAACGGTCCATCTGTGCTAACGGTCCATCTGTGATAACGGTGCATCTGTGCTTACCGTGCTAACGGTCCATCTGTGCTAACTGTCCATCTGTGCTAACTGTGCTAACAGTCCATCTGTGCTAACTGTGCTAACAGTTCATCTGTGCTAATGGTCCATCTGTATTAGCTGTGCTATTGGTCCATCTGTGCTAACTGCCCATCTGTGCTAACTGTCCATCTGTGCTAACAGTCCATCTGTGCTAATGGTCCATCTGTACTAGCTGTGCTAATGGTCCATCTGTGCTAACAGTCCATCTGTGCTAACTGTGGGACATCTGTGCTAACTGTGCTAACAGTCCATCTGTGCTAATGTTCCATCTGTGCTAACAGTCTATCTGTGCTAAGTGTGTTAGCTGTGCTAACGGTCCATCTGTGCTAATGGTCGATCTGTGCTAATGGTCCATCTGTGCTAATGGTCCATCTGTACTAACTGTCCATCTGTGCTAACGGTCCATCTGTGCTCTGTGCTAGCTGTGCTAACGGTCAATCTATGCTAACTGTCGATCTGTGCTAATGGTCCATTTGTGCTAACGATCCATCTGTGCTAGCTGTGCTAACGGTCTATATGTGCTAACTTTCCATCTGTGTTAACAGTCCATCTGCTAACTATGCTAACGGTCTATCTGTGCTAACTGTGCTAACGGTCCATCTGTGCTAACGGTGCATCTGTGCTTACCGTGCTAACGGTCCATCTGTGCTAGCTGTGCTAGTGTGTACTGCGAGATCAGAGGACAAAGCTCAGCAACTTCTGGCATTTCAGAGATTTTTCAGACATGTAAAGTTTACTGTTTTTCGGACATGTAAAATGTCCTGCCTGACTGATGCCAGTATTTTACTTTCTTATAGAATAAGCCAACCCCCTTTACACTAAAGCTTTTAACATTTAGTACATGGAAAGGTGCCTACAGGCGCATTTTACATCAATGAAGTCTTATTATTATGACCATTATTGCACACACACACACACACAGACTGATCGACACTCTGTTATTATACACACACACACAGACTGACTGACGCTCTATTACACACACACACACAGACTGACCGACGCTTTATCACACACACACACACAGAGACTGACCGACGCTCTGTTATTACACACACACACAGACTGACCAACGCTTTGTTATCACACACACACACAGACTGACCGACGCTCTGTTTGAAGTCGTGCAGCTTGGCTTTGGCCACTTTGGAGTTCTTGTGTCCGTCGGCTACTTGCTGCACCAGCTCCCTCATCCCCTCCTCCTCCTGCAGTCGCTTAGCAGCGTACTGACGCATCAGCTCCGCCGTCTGACCACACACACACGCACACACACACACACACACACACACCACACACACACACATACCACACATACACACACACGCACACACACACACACGCACACACACACACACACACGCACATACCACACATACACACACACGCACACACACACACACGCACACACACACACGCATACGCACACACACAGACACACACACACACACACAGACACACACGCACACACCACACACACACACACGCACACACACACCACACACACACATACACACACACAAGCATACGCACACACACACACCACACACACACACACACATACACACACACACAGACACACACACACACGCACACACGCACACACACATACACACACACACACAGACACATACACACACACGCGCACACAGACACAGACACAGATACACACACAGACACACACACACACCAAAGGGTTAACATACACAAGGATGAGCATACACCCAGACAGAGAGTGTTGTGTGTTGTGCCCCCATATACCCAGACAGAGAGTGAGCGTGTTGTGTGTTGTGCCCCCATATACCCAGACAGAGAGTGAGCGTGTTGTGTGTTGTGCCCCCCCCCACCTCCTCCTTCTTGAGCTGCGCCCTCTGCAGGTTGCGCTGGGTGATGCGCGTGCGCGCGAGTGCCGCCTCCTGGTGGCTGATGAGTCCCTGCAGACGGCGCTGCTCCAGAGAGGCCAGCTGCTCCTGCTCGCCACGCTCACGCATCTGCTGCTGCCAGCGCAGGAACCCTGAGGGCTCACTCCCACCCTCCACCACACACTCCAGCCTACACACACACACACACATGGATACACACACACACACACACACACACACACACACACACGAATACATGGATACACGGATACATGGATACACACACACACACACACACACACACACACATGGATACATGGATACATGGATACACACACACACACACACACATGGATACATGGATACACACACACACACACATGGATACATGGATACACACACACACACACACACACATGGATACATGGATACACACACACACACACACATGGATACATGGATACACACACACACACACGGATACATGGATACACACACACACACACACACACACACACATGGATACACACACACACACATGGATACATGGATACACACACACACATGGATACATGGATACACACACACACACACACACACACACATGGATACATGGATACACACACACACACACACGAATACATGGATACACGGATACATGGATACACACACACACACACACACACACGAATACATGGATACATGGATACACACACACACACACATGGATACATGGAAACACACACACACACACACACACACACACACACATGGATACACACACACACACACACACACACACACACATGGATACATGGATACACACACACACACACACATGGATACATGGATACACACACACACACACATGGATACACGGATACATGGATACACACACACACACACACACACACACACACACACGAATACATGGATACACACACACACACGAATACACGGATACAGGGCAGCCGTGGCCCACTGGTTAGCCCACTGGACTTGTAACCGCAGGGTTGCCGGTTCGAGCCCCGACCAGTGGGCCGCGGCTGAAGTGCCCTTGACCTAACCCCTCACGGCTCCCCGAGCGCCGCTGTTGTTGCAGGCAGCTCACTGCGCCGGGATTAGTGTGTGCTTCACCTCACTGTGTGCTGAGTGTGTTTCACTAATTCACGGATTGGGTTAAATGCAGAGACCAAATTTCCCCTCACGGGATCAAAAAGGTATATATACTTATACTTATACACACACATGGATACACACACACACACACATGGATACACACACACATACATGGATACACACACACATGGATACACACACACACACGGATACATGGATACACACATACACACACACATGGATACACACACACACACACATGGATACATGGATACATATACACACATGGATACATGGATACACACACACACATGGATACACACACATGGACACACACACACACACACACACACATGGACACATGGATACACACACACACACACACATGGATACATGGATACACACACACACACACATGGATACACACACACACACACACACATGGATACATGGATACACACACACACATGGATACACACGCACACACACACACACACATGGATACACACACACACACACACACACATGGATACATGGATACACATGCACACACACACATGGATACATGGATACACACACACACACACATGGATACACACACACACACACACACATACACATGCACACACACACACACACATATGGATACACACACACACACACATGGATACACACACACACACACACACAAGAAAATCTTTTCATATGAACTAGAACCCAGAGGGCCACACGCACGCATGCACACACACACACACACACGCAAGCACAGCATGGGGGGGTGAAGGTGCTGCTTGCACACACACACACACACACACACGCAAGCACAGCATGGGGGGTGAAGGCACTGCTTGCATACACACACACACACACACACACACACACACACACACACGCAAGCACAGCATGGGGGGTGAAGGTACTGCTTGCATACACACACACACACACACACACACACACACACGCAAGCACAGCATGGGGGGTGAAGGTACTGCTTGCATACACACACACACACACACACACACAAGCACAGCATGAGGGGTGAAGGTGCTGCTTGCACACACACACACACACACAAGCACAGCATGGGGGTTGAAGGTGCTGCTTGCTTTTTAATGAGCCACTTAGCATTACTGATAGATAAAAGAAATAGAAACTGAATGACACTCATTGTTACTTAAATCAGTGTTACACACACACGTACGCACACACACACACACACACACACAGGCATACATGTAAACACACACACACACAGAGGCATACATGTAAACACACACACACACACACACACACACCAGCAGGGTCAGAGGTCAGAGCTCACACACACACACACCATAACACCCCTAGCCTAACACCTGCTCACACACACACACACACACACACACACCGTAACACCCCTAGCCTAACACCTGCTCACACACACACACACACACCGTAACACCCCTTGCCTAACACCTGCTCACACACACACACACCTGTGAAGCTCCTCCTCCAGCTGCTTGTTGTAGAGCGCCCCCTCTCGTAGGATAGTGGTAGTGTTCAGTCTGATGGGCAGGCTGTTCACCTGAGCAACACATACACACACACACACACACATACACACACACACACACACACACAGATACACACACACAAACACACACACACATACACACACATACAGATACACACACACACACACAAACACACACACACAGATACACACACACACACACACACACACACACAAAGATACACACACAAACACATGTTTGTACTTTTACACATTGGACATATGATGCCACTGTGTGTGTGTGTGTGTATCTGTGTGTGTGTGTGTGTGTGCATGTGTGTGTTTGCGTGCATGTGTGTGTGTGTGTGTGTGTGTTTGTCTCTGTGTGTGCTTGCATATTGTGTGTGTGTGTTTGCAAGCATGTGTGTGTATGTGTGTGTGTTTGTGTGGTGCGATGCCAAACCTTGTGGGTAGCTGGAGTTCCAGAAGTGAAAACGGCATCAAATTTCAGTTGCGCCTCCTGCGCCTCTTTGATCTGAGATATCACTTTCTACACACACACACACACACACACACACACACACACACACACACACACCATGTCACGTTACACTACATATACACTATAGCTTAATGAGTACAGTATGTGTGTGTGTGTGTGTGTGTGTGTGTACACCCACCTCAGTTCTCTCAGACTTCTGGGGCTTGGCACACTTGAACTGCTGCATGTTGGCCTCATACAGGACTCGCTACCAGACACACACACACACACACACAGAGACACACACACAGACACACAGACACACACACACACACACACAAACACACACACACACACACAAGCGCACACACACACACACACACACACACACACACACACTTGTCTTTAAGAGGAGAAATTTTATGGCAACAATAGCTGAGTCACATGAATATTTGGCGATATTATGTTGACTGCCCGACAAGGAAAAACAGGACAATAGACCTCATGTATGCAAACGTGAGGGATGCATACAGTGCCACCCCCCTTCCCCCACTGGGAAAGTCAGACCACAACCTCATTCATCTCCAGCGAATGTACAAGCCCAAAGTACAGAGGCTACCAGTTCCCACACGCACTTTCAGGAAGTGGACACCCGAAGTGGATGAGGCTCTGAGAGACTGCTTCGAGTGTACTGACTGGAGTGTGTTACAGAATGGAGAGGACTTGGAGGAGGTCACACAGTGCACAACTGACTACCTGAACTTCTGCATGGACATTGTTGTTCCCACCAGAACACGCACACACACACGGGCTCATCCAAGATGGCGGCGCGTACACACGCAGCGACCTCTCTCTGTCCCAACCGTACGGTGTTTTGTTCGTTTAAAAAGTGTTTGTCCGAAAGTTTTACGTGTTCGTCTCGTCTTACTACGTCGTACTACAAGTACAGCAGGCAGTTTTTAATTGACATCTGCGAAAGCAAGTTTTGCAGCGTTCTGGACTTTGCAACAGAGACGCTAAAGGAACTCGGACTACTCCGGCCTGCAACAACACCGGACTCGCCTGCTACTCCTCCCCCGGAAAGAAAGCGTCGGAAGCGGTGTGCGAGGAAGCAGAAGAGGGGCAAGCGCGGAGGCGTCCGGGCCAGGCTAGCGGCCAGCCCAACTCGCCCAGCCATACCATCCATTCTCCTGGCAAATGTACGATCACTGGACAACAAAATGGATCACATACGACTGCTGAGATCAACGAACCGGACAGTAAGTAACTGCTGTGTGCTCGTCTTCACTGAGACTTGGTTAAATGACAACATTCCGGACTCTGCTGTACAACTGGAGCAGTTAGCATGCTATCGAGCAGGCAGGGCCATTGTAAAGGGAGGTAAATCACGAGGAGGAGGAATCTGTGTTTACATCCGTGACGAATGGTGCCGGGACACTGTAGTAGTATGCAAACACTGCTCACCACTGGCAGAGTTTATGATCATAAAGTGCCGTCCTTTTTACCTGCCAAGGGAAATTACTGCGATTCTGCTAGTCGCAGTATACATCCCGCCTACCAACAACAACAGCGATAAGAACGCGGCTCTTAGTGAACTGTACCAGGCTGTCAGTGAACAACAGACGGCACACCCAGACGGTTTCACCATCTTCACTGGAGATTTTAACCATGCTGATCTCAAAACTGTACTTCCAAAGCTACACCAGCATGTTGATTTTCCAACAAGAGGAGATAACATCCTGGACCTGGTCTACACTACACACAAAGGAGCATACAAAGCCACCCCCCTCGCCCACATTGGACTTTCAGACCATATCACTGTTATGCTAATGCCCGCATACAGACAAAGGGTAAAAGCGAACAAACCGGTTCGTAAGCAGGTAAAAGTGTGGCCTGAGGGAGCCTCCGATGCTCTTCAAGACTGCTTTGACACAACAGACTGGGAAATGTTCAAGCAGGCAGCCACTTACAACAACCGGACAGACATAGAGGAGTATACAGACACGGTAACCTCTTACATCACCAAGTGCATCGATGATGTGACCCACACAAAAGACATCATCACTCGGGCTAACTGGAAGCCATGGCTGACAGGGGATGTCCTCAGGCTGCTGAGGGCCAGAGACAAAGCCTACAGAGCTGGGGATGAAGCTGGCATGAAAACAGCGAGAGCCAACCTGTCCCGTGGCATCAAGGAAGCAAAAAAGGAATACACTCACAAGATAACCACCCACTTCAAAGCAGGAACGCACAAAGCCTATGGCAGGGCATTCAGGCCATCACGGACTACAAGCCCGCGCCACAGAGCTGTGAGAGCAACATCCCTCTGCTCAACAACCTGAACCGCTTCTTTGCTCGCTTTGAAGCACAAAACAGCACCTGCCCACAGAAGACCCATCCCCCTCTACATGAGCAGCCCCTGTGCCTCTCTGCCGACAGTGTGAAGAGGACACTTGCTGCTATCAACACCCGTAAGGCAACAGGTCCAGACAACATCCCAGGTCGTGCGCTGAAGGACTGCGCAGGGGAGCTTAAGGATGTCTTCACAGACATCTTTAACACTTCCCTGAAGCAAGCCATCGTCCCATCATGTTTCAAAGCTGCCACCATCATACCTGTGCCGAAGAAAACTGCTCCATCCTGCTTCAATGACTACCGCCCTGTGGCACTGACACCCATCATCATGAAGTGCTTTGAGCGGCTTGTCATGTCACATATCAAAGCCATTCTCCCCCCCACCCTGGACCCCTTCCAGTTTGCATACCGAGCCAAGCGGTCTACAGAGGATGCAATCTGCTCTGCCCTCCACCCAGCCCTCACCCACCTGGAAAAAAGAGACTCATATGTGAGATTGCTGTTTATAGACTTCAGTTCTGCATTCAACACCATAATACCACAACAACTCATCTGCAAACTTGACAAACTGGGACTCAGTACCTACCTCTGCAACTGGCTACTGGACTTCCTCTGTCAGAGGCCCCAAGTAGTACGTGTTGGCAACAATACCTCAAGCAGCATCACACTGAGCACAGGGGCCCCCCAAGGCTGCGTGCTCAGTCCGCTGCTCTTCACCCTGCTGACACATGACTGCACTGCAACCTACAGCAACAATCACATAGTGAAATTTGCTGACGACACAACTCTGGTGGGTCTCATCACCAAGGGCGACGAGACTCAATACAGGTTGGAGGTCGACCATCTGACCACGTGGTGCAGGGACAACAACCTCCTGCTGAACGTCAGCAAGACCAAAGAGATTGTTGTTGACTTCCGGAGAGGTCACACCCAACACCTTCCTGCAGAAACTCAGGCGAGCAAGTGCTCCACCAGCTATCATGACCACATTCTACCGAGGCACCATTGAGAGCATCCTCTCCAGCTGTATCGCTGTGTGGGGCGGAAGCTGCACTGAATACAACAGGAAAGCCCTGCAGCGCATAGTGAACACAGCTGGAAGGATTATTGGTGCCTTACTCCCCTCCCTGAAGGACATTTACACCACCCACCTCACCCGCAAGGCGACCAAAATTGTGAGTGATGCAAGTCACCCCACTCACAATCTGTTTGATCTACTGCCCTCTGGGAAGAGGTACAGAAGCCTGCGCTCCCGCACTACCAGACTCACCAACAGCTTCATACACCAAGCTGTAAGGATGCTGAACTCTCCCCCCCCCCCCCCCTCCACCCTCAGCTACATAACATCCTGGACATTGGACCCACAATGGCCGCCTGCACTACTCCACTTGCACACTTGCACAATTGTACACTTTACAACTTGGTGTTGTTGTCCTGAAAACACAACACTTCTGCTGCTCTTACATAACTTGCACCACTATGCCACTTTCTTTCTTACTTAGGTCAAACAGAACTACCCAAGCCTTTTATTGGCCTGACTTTGCACTAGTATTTTATTGACTGTCTATGCACAATTTCAACCAAATTTTGCTGCTCTTATTTTTTTTCATTATTATATGTGCCCTCTTATTTACTTACTTTTTTGTTTACTTGAATGTTATGTTTGTCTGTGGACTTAAATTGGTAAAATATGTCTTGTCTTCACCGTGGGATAGTGAGAAACGTAATTTCGATCTCTTTGTATGTCTGGAACATGTGAAGAAATTGACAATAAAGCTGACTTTGACTTTGAGAACTGTACGCTGCTTTCCCAACAACAAGCCTTGGATAACCAGCAATGTCAAGACCCTTCTCAACAGGAAAAAGATGGCGTTCAGAGAGGGGGACATGGCAGAGCTGAGGCGCGTGCAAGGGGGAGCTCAAAACCAAGCTGAAGGAAGCTAAGGAGGATTACAGAAAGAAGGTGGAACAGAAGCTGCAGGAAAACAACTTGAAGGAGACATGGGATTGCATGAAGGTCATCACTGGCCTGAAGAAGAACAGCAGCTCTGTGGAGGGGGACCCGCACAGGGCGAACCAGTTGAACCACTTCTACAACAGGTTTGACTCCCCTGCTCCAGCTCCAATGGCGGTGGTCTGTCCACCATCCCCCAGCCCCCACCCTCACACCCCCTCAATACCAGTGCAACACTCACCTCCATCATCACAAGCTATCGTACCCCCACCATCACTGGATTTTGCACCCCTCCCCCACATGGTGATCACGAACAAGGAGGTGACAACGACCTCAGTCAACAGCCATCAGACACACAGATCCCAGATGCACCCCTCCCCCTCCCCTCCCCTTACACCCCTCACCATTACAAAGGATCAAGTGACAGTCCAACTTAAGAAATTGCGCAGCAATAAAGCAGCTGGGCCTGACAGACTGTGTCCAAGGCTACTCAAGGCCTGTGCTGCTGAACTGGGGGAACCACTGAAGCACATCTTCAATTTGAGCCTACGCCTTGGACAAGTTCCAACACTGTGGAAGACATCATGTCTCACCCCTGTCCCTAAGAAGCCACACCCTAGTGAGCTTAATCACTACAGACCTGTCGCTCTTACATCACATGTGATGAAGACAATGGAGCGATTGGTTTTAGGCATGCTCAGACCCCAGGTACGCCATGCACTAGACCCGTTACAGTTTGCTTACCAGGAGAAAGTGGGCGTGGACGATGCCATCACTTATCTTCTACACAGGACACATTCCCACCTGGACAAGGGGAAAAGTGCTGTGAGAATCATGTTCTTTGATTTCTCAAGTGCTTTTAACACCATCCAACCCCTCAGATTGGGAGACAAGCTCTTGCAGATGGGTGTGGACGCTCACCTGGTAACCTGGATTACAGATTACCTGACCGAGCGACCACAGTTCGTCAGACTGAAGAACTGTCTCTCTGACACTGTGATCTGCAGCACCGGAGCGCCACAGGGAACTGTGCTCTCTCCAGTCCTGTTCACCCTGTACACATCTGACTTCTGCTACAACACCGAGTCATGCCACATGCAGAAGTTTTCTGATGATACTGCAATTGTGGGGTGTATCAGGAACGGGCAGGAGGAGGAGTACAGGAGCCTGGTGGAGGACTTTGTGCAATGGTGCAAACTCAATCATCTTCAACTTAACACTTCAAAGACCAAGGAGATGGTGGTGGATTTCCGCAGATCTAAGCCCACTCTGCTACCAGTCCACATTGATGGGGTCAATGTGGAGGTGGTTAGCACCTACAAGTATCTGGGTCTCCACCTGGACAATAAACTGGACTGGTCAGCCAACACTGATGCACTCTACAAGAAAGGGCAGAGCAGGCTGTACTTCCTGAGGAGGCTGCGGTCCTTCAATGTGTGCAGTAAGCTCCTCAGGATGTTCTACCAGTCTGTTGTTGCCAGCGTCCTCTTCTATGCAGTGGTATGTTGGGGAGGAAGCACAAAGAAGAAGGATGTGGGGCGAATTGACAGGCTGGTAAGGAAAGCTGGCTCTGTAGTGGGAGCTGAACTGGAGTGTATCACTTCACTATCTGACAAAAGGACCCTGAACAAACTGATCAACATCTTGGACAATGAGTGTCACCCACTCCACAGCACTATTGTTAAACAGAAGAGCCTGATCAGCTGGAGACTTCGCTCACTGCCTTGCACAACTGACAGACTGAGGAAGTCATTTGTCCCCAGGGCCATTGAACTGTTCAATGCCTCACTTAAGGGAAGAGGAGAGATAGACTTCTCTGCATAGTCTGTCTGCCTCTTCATCCCCTCCATGTTTGGTACTGTCTGTCCACTAGCCACTTGTACCACTGTCTTTATGCCTCACTGTTTGCGTGCTATATTAGCACATTAGCACATATGCATAACCCCCCCCTCCATGCCACAGCCGAACTGTGGCCACACTTATACATTTTCTTAAATAGTTAAATATATAGATATATAGACTTTACTTTACTTTATTTCTGCATTGTTGCACTGTTGACTTACTCATTTGCACTATCACCATGACCACTATCACCATTGCACTACCACCATGACACTCATTCACACAGAGCACCTTAGAGCACCTTACCATACCTTACTATGCACAGAGAATCACAGGCTCAGTCCCTGCCTGTTGTTTTTAGAATTGATTTAGATTAAGTGTTAGTATAATTTGTCATTTTGTTATTTGTATTTTAGTATATTTTTATATATTGTATTAAGTGTTAGTATAATTTGTATTT
>NC_055957.1:1613318-1638318 GCF_018492685.1 Alosa sapidissima | reverse complement strand
GTTGCCTAGCACCGGTAAACAGTAAACATATCGAAACGAGGGATTTGAGCGCTCCTACTCCATCTCCCGATCCGTACAAGCGCGTTTTTCATTGGGACTACATGAAGCACCAGCTCTGACAAGTCTGGACTGCAGACAGGTCATTTTAGCACCTGGACTCTTCCTCTATGGAGAAATATTGTTTAAATATGTGCATAATTCCTTTTGGCATTGTTTTCCTAAAGTATCTAGGTCTTCACTGAAATGACACTGTGTACATCATTGATTCAGATTGATTGTGCCTTACCAGATATGCATGCTGTAAGCACATCCACATTATCATGGATGCTGTGTTTTGAACTGAGCACTATAACAAGTTGGATACGTTGAATAGTTCTGAGCCTGGTTTCCCGAAAGCATCGTAGCTTTAGAGCCATCGTGAAAACACTCGTAGATCTACCAAAGATTGTTAAGGCGGAGCAAGATATTTCATCAGGAGCCACTTCCGGGAACCCGGATCGCACGAGGGGGGGGTCAAAATCCCCCTTTATGCAGAGCAGAGACAGCGACTGCTCCATTGAAGTCTATGGGCATAGCTCAGAATTTTACCACATATGCTAAGGTCTTGGTTCTATAGAGTTAGGAATGTGAATTTCGGGCACGTTTCCATGATCCTCAAACCCTTCTGAACATTTCAGGTACATTTTTAGCATTTTTGAGCATTCCAGTCTGGAGAAAATCGACTTTATATCAGGTGTGCGCCGGTTATTTATGCCGCTGCTGTTGGCCGGTTGCAACGTATGCTCATCAATACGTCATCGACACGCCTCTTTATGCAGACAGGATTCGATCCCCATTTCGCGCCCATAGACATGAACTACGACGAAGTATCTTGCTCCGCCTTAACAATCTTTGGATCTACGAGTGGTCCAGAGTTCTCCTTACCGGCTAGACTAGAGCATCTTCACAGCCTACTTCTCACTGAGGTCACCAACAGGACATACAGGGGAATTACAACTTAGAATACTATCCAACTACGTTCCCATTCTTTATTGTGTTTATAGCCTACTCATACATTTAGATGCTGTGGAGAGAGTGAGCAGCACAAAATTTCTGGGGGTGCACATCAGCGACGACCTCTCCTGGACCACCAACACAGCATCACTGGCGAAGAAAGCCCAGCAGCGCCTCTACTTCTTGCGCAAATTGAAGAAGGCAAGTGCCACGCCTCCTGTCATGACTACATTCTACAGAGGGACCATCGAGAGCATCGTCTCCAGCAGCATCACAGTGTGGGGCGGAAGCTGCACAGATCAGAACAGGAAGACCCTCCAGCGCACTGTTAACACAGCTAAGAGGATCATTGGAGCACCACTCCCCTCCCTGCAGGACATTTACACCACCCGCCTCACCCGCAAAGCACTAATGATTGTCAAGGATACAACCCACCCTGCACACGAACTGTTCAGCCTCCTGCCCTCTGGAAAGCGGTACAGGAGCCTCCGCTCCCGCACCACCAGACTGGCAAGTAGCTTCATCCACCAAGCAATCAGGATGCTGAACACTCTACCCACTCTCCCATCACTGACAGCCCCCCCCCACCCACCAGCCAACCAGGAACCTAGGAAACTAGGATCCTGTCTACCAAACCCCCCCCCCCCCCCCCCCCCCCAACACCGCCATGTGGAACTGCACTGTGACTGCGCAGCCAAACGTGTTGCTGCTTCACATCAAGCCTGATATACTTGAATTACTACATACTGCATATCAATGTAAATATACAGGTCACACAAGCACAAGTTTAAACTTCATGTAACTGTTAAGACTATAGAAATATACAACACAACTACCTCTATTTTTTTATATATATATATGTCCTATATTTCTATTTTGATACATACATGTTCTATATTTCAGTCTTGCACTTTAATTTAATGTTTATTGTCTATGGCTATGTCCATAGTATGTCTATGTCTGTATTTAAAGCATGTCTATGTCTGCATGGGAGAGTAAGAAACGAAATTTCAATTCTTTGTATGACCAGTGCATGTAAAGAAATTGACAATAAAAGCCGACTTGACTTGACTTGACTTAATGGACATAATAACCAAAATGCTATTAGGCTATGTTATGAAACGAGACGTTGCCAGAATAGTTTGCCATTATCTATGTGTTAGTGTATAATCAGGCCTATGAGGTAAACGCAAAGAAAACATGTGGTTTAGTCTAAGCCTAATAAGCCTACACATTTCCTCACTTTCTTACTCGACTTCTTTCTTGTCTTCAAACGTCTTCTTAAGTGACACCTCGAAACATTATTGCACGGTGCAACAATCTAATCCTAAATAATTACAATGATTTATGTCTGTGTGTGGTATAACCTACATGGGATGCTTGCAGATGTCAGAGTTGTTCTATTTTCGTATTGATGTGAATTTATGTGTAGATCAGAAGTTTAAACAGTAGGCCTAGCTGTGACGTGCAGTCACCTGACATCACCATCAAATTAGATATTTCAGAACTATTAACTTGGACAGCTCCCCTTAGAGCGTCTTAAGAGCAGTGCACGCGCGTTCACGCTACGAGCATGTGCGGGAAACAGTCGGAAAAACCAAACGAACGATATTGAGATGAATCGTAGAAAACCCTTGTTAAGTGCGTGTATCCATCGTTATCGGGAAACCGGGCCCAGTATCGCAAAAGGTGCATTTAGAGAGTTCCTGCCCCTCTGAAACACGCCCATTGCATGGAATGACGTCTGCGTGTGGGAAGTGGGCGGCGTCGCGTGGCGTTGTTGTGTCAACGTGACTGTCATCATCAGCCAGCCGAGCCCGTCCGTCGCCCGGAGCCCGTCCTGCGCGCTGCGCTGCCTACTGTAGACAACAATGTACAGTCGCTGCGAGTGATCCGAGCCCCGCGCCGTCCCTATGCTAACCGCACCAACAGGACCGACACACGGCTGCCCATCGAGATCTTCGGTCACGCAGACGGGGATTGTAATCTTCCATATTCACTCAACACAGAGGATAGCAAGTAGCTAGCAAATTAGCGTATATTTTTCCAGGTAGCGCTGGATTTTTTTCAGGTAACACCCGGGAAGGCTCTGACAAAGGCGGGGGAAGGTGGCTTGAAAGCTAAGGATGAATCGCTTCCGAAAGTGGCTTTACAAGCCAAAGGTAAGTTTCAATTATGGTCTTCCTTTATATAGGTGGTGCGGTAGGTGAGAGCGCACAGACTGCTGCCTCTTGGGCGATAGCCTTCGCTTCCCGATAACTCGCCCTGGAGCTCCGTGTTGGAATGTAGGCTATGTAGCTATCGCTAACTGGGATAGCTAGTTTTTGTTTAGCGTGCTGGACAACCCGTGATCATTGTGTTAGATCCGATAGCTTTTTACCACAGCTTGTTTGCGATGTGCCAGGCATTCCAACAGAGATTATGTTTTAGGGATTTTGGTTCGCCATAATGTTAGCCAAAGTAGATCACCAGCAGCATTTTGATAATGATTTGTTTGACTCGCTCAGGTGACACCAGCTAGCCAACATTACTTTCTGTATTAAACCGCCAGAGAACCGTGACGATTCTTTGTCAGTCTAGAATGCGCTGTGACCGGCACAGAACAACCAACACACCACACTCAGGAGCGGCGAGCGAGCGAGCGAATGAGTGAGTGAGTGAAGTTTGGGAGACAGGCAGCAGAAGTGCCTGGAAGGTGGCCATGGGATGCGAGCCGTGCCACATCACCGCTCAAGTGTGGAAAACCGTATTTTGTTTGAACAGCACTGGTGGACCGTAGTCTCGGCCGGTCTCGCACGAACTGTCACTCTTACACGCTTAGCGATGGGAAGTGGGGCCGGGGTCTGTTCTATATTGACCAACTACGGGGTCTGCAATGTGATGTAGGACATACTGTATTGACAGTGTGCTGTACTGGGTGACAGTGTTAACCGACACACAGTACTGCGTCTCTAATGAGCTGTGGTATCTGACAGTACCAGGTGTTATGTAGCCTACTCTGCTGTGTCTGGGCAGTGCTCTGGTGTGGCCTGGTGTTTGCGGTGTCTGGTCGGTGCTCTGCTGTGTTTGCGGTAGGGAAGCCACCGCAGGTGATTTGCGCTGCAGGAGTGCATGGTGTTTACCGCTGAGAAGTAGGTGAGGCCTCTACTCATTAACGCGGGCTCCTGAGGGAGGACTTTCACCTTTGAGCTCGACTGATTTCCCTGACGGCCCCCAGCGTGCTGTGCTGGAGGAAGGCTGGGAGAGAGAGAAAGGCATAATGACAGCTCTCAGTCAGGCCAGACTAATCAATCACTGATAATCAAAGCCCTCAGTCTGGCTACTGGGGGTCCTGTAAGGTCAGACCTGACTAAGCAATCACTGATTTACAGCCTTCAGTCAGACCTGACTAAACGATCACTGATGATGACAGCCCTCAGAGTGTGTGTGTGTGTGTGTGTGTGTGTGTGTGTGTTCCACTATGTGTGAGTGTTTGAGTGTGAGCATGTGTTCCACTATGTGTGTGTGTGAGCATGTGGTCCACTATATTCCACTATGTGTGAGCATGTGTTCCACTATGTGTGAGTGTGTGTGTGTGTGTGTGTGTCTGTGTGTGAGCATGTATTTCACTGTGTGTGTGTGTGTGTGTGTGAGTGTGTGAGTGTGAGCATGTGTTCCACTATATTCCACTATGTGTGAGGGTGTGTGAGCATGTGTTCCACTATATTCCTACTATATGTGTGTGTGTGTGTGTGTGTGTGTGAGCATGTGTGAGTGTGTGAGTGTGAGCATGTGTTCCACTATATTCCACTATGTGTGAGTGTGTGTGAGGGTGTGTGAGCATGTGTTCCACTATATTCCACTATGTGTGAGTGTGTGTCATGGCATCTATGACGTTGCACATGTGAGATATTTTAAAGGGACACCAGGCAAGCCTGATGCTTTTTCTCTACGAAACTCCCCCTCGCTCAGTCTGAAGCTCTTTTCCTTTTCTTTGCGCCTTCCGTCAAGGGTTTTCGCTGCTTCTTCGCCGACTCTGCCATTATACACACGTTTGCAACAATCTCTAGCATTTCGTTAGCCTGCCTCTGTGCTGTAAACTGATCCAGCTTCGGTCGGCGGGTAGGATACACCGAACTTGCAAGCGGGATATTCTTCCTACAGGCAGTAGGGGCGGGCGAGATAGTCTTCATTCACCCTGTAATGAGTCATTTAACCATATACCGACTTACGAAGATGAGTAATTAACACGAAAACTTTGCCTGGTGTCCCTTTAACAGAGGCATGCTGGATGCAAGTGTGTGTGTGGGGGGCAGGTTATCTCCACAAGTGTGGGGCAGGTGTGTGGGGCAGGTGTGTGTGTGGTGTGTGTGTGGGGCAGGTGTGTGTGGGGCAGGTGTGTGTGTGGTGTGTGTGTGGGGCAGGTGTGTGTGGGGCAGGTGTGTGTGTGTGGGGCAGGTGTGTGTGTGTGTGTGTGTGTGTGTGTGGGGCAGGTGTGTGTGTGTGAGGCAGGTGTGAGTGTGTGTGTGTGGGGGGCGGGGGGGGGGGGGGGGGGCACGTGTGTGTGTGGGGCAGGTGTGTGTGTTTGTGTGGGGCACGTGTGTGTGTGTGTGTGGGGGGGGGGGGGGGGGGCACGTGTGTGTGGGGCAGGTGTGTGTGTTTGTGTGGGGCACGTGTGTGTGTGTGTGTGTGTGTGTCTGGGGCAGGTGTGTGTGTTTGTGTGTGTGTGTGTGGGGCAGGTGTGTGTGTTTGTGTGGGGCAGGTGTGTGGGTGTGTGTGTGTGGGGCAGGTGTGTGTGTGTGTGTGTGGGGCACGTGTGTGTGTGTGTGGGGCACGTGTGTGTGTGGGGCAGGTGTGTGTGTGTGGGGGGCAGGTGTGTGTGTGTGGGGCAGGTGTGTGTGTGTGGGGCACGTGTGTGTGTGTGTGTGTGGGGCAGGTGTGTGTGTGGGGCACGTGTGTGTGTGTGTGTGTGGGGCAGGTGTGTGTGTTTGTGTGGGGCAGGTGTGTGGGTGTGTGTGTGTGTGGGGCAGGTGTGTGGGTGTGGGGCAGGTGTGTGTGTGTGGGGCAGGTGTGTGGGTGTGTGGGGCAGGTGTTTGTGTGTGGGGGGGGGGGGGGGGGTAGGCAGCTGTGTGGGGCACGTGTGTGTGTGTGTGTGTGTGTGTGTGTGGGGCAGGTGTGTGTGTTTGTGTGGGGCACGTGTGTGTGTGTGTGTGTGTGTGTGTGGGGCAGGTGTGTGTGTTTGTGTGGGGCAGGTGTGTGGGTGTGTGTGTGTGGGGCAGGTGTGTGTGTGTGTGTGGGGCAGGTGTGTGTGTGTGTGTGGGGGGCAGGTGTGTGTGTGTGTGTGTGGGGCACGTGTGTGTGTGTGTGTGTGTGGGGCACGTGTGTGTGTGGGGGGCAGGTGTGTGTGTGTGGGGGGCAGGTGTGTGTGTGTGTGGGGCAGGTGTGTGTGTGTGGGGCACGTGTGTGTGTGTGTGTGTGTGTGTGTGTGTGGGGCAGGTGTGTGTGTGGGGCAGGTGTGTGTGTTTGTGTGGGGCACGTGTGTGTGTGTGTGTGTGTGGGGCAGGTGTGTGTGTTTGTGTGGGGCAGGTGTGTGTGTTTGTGTGGGGCAGGTGTGTGGGGCAGGTGTGTGGGTGTGGGGCAGGTGTGTGTGTGTGGGGCAGGTGTGTGTGTGTGTGGGGCAGGTGTGTGTGTGTGTGGGGCAGGTGTGTGGGGCAGGTGTTTGTGTGTGTGGGGGGGGGGGGGGTAGGCAGCTGTGTGGGGCACGTGTGTGTGTGTGTGTGTGTGTGTGGGGCAGGTGTGTGGGGCAGGTGTTTGTGTGTGGGGGGGGGGGGGGTAGGCAGCTGTGTGGGGCACGTGTGTGTGTGTGTGTGTGTGGGGCACGTGTGTGTGTGGGGCAGGTGTGTGTGTGTGGGTGTGTGTGGGGCAGGTGTGTGTGGGTGTGTGTGTGTGTGTGGGGCAGGTGTGTGGGTGTGGGGCAGGTGTGTGTGTGTGGGGCACGTGTGTGTGTGGGGCAGGTGTGTGTGTGTGTGGGGCAGGTGTGTGTGTGTGTGTGGGGCAGGTGTGTGGGGCAGGTGTGTGTGTGGGGGGCACGTGTGTGTGTGTGTGTGTGTGTGTGTGTGTGTGTGTGGGGCAGGTGTGTGTGTGTGGGGGGGGCAGGTGTGTGTGTGTGGCACGTGTGTGTGTGTGTGTGGGGGGGGGGGGGCACGTGTGTGTGTGTGTGTGGGGCAGGTGTGTGTGTGTGTGTGGGGGGGGCAGGTGTGTGTGTGTGGGGGGGGGCAGGTGTGTGTGTGTGGCACGTGTGTGTGTGTGTGTGGGGGGGGGGGGGGCACGTGTGTGTGTGTGTGTGGGGCAGGTGTGTGTGTGTGTGTGTGTGTGTGTGTGTGTGTGGGGGGGGGGGGGGCAGGTGTGTGTGTGTGTGGGGGGGCAGGTGTGTGTGTGTGTGGGGCAGGTGTGTGGGGCACGTGTGTGTGTGTGTGGGGCAGGTGTGTGGGGCACGTGTGTGTGTGTGTGTGTGGGGCAGGTGTGTGTGTGTGTGTGTGTGTGTGTGTGTGTGTGGGGCAGGTGTGTGTGTGTGGGGGGCAGGTGTGTGTGTGTGTGTGGGGGGGGGGGCAGGTGTGTGTGTGTGTGTGTGGGGCAGGTGTGTGTGTGTGTGTGTGTGGGGCAGGTGTGTGTGTGTGTGTGGGGGGCAGGTGTGTGTGTGTGTGTGTGTGGGGCACGTGTGTGTGTGTGTGGGGCACGTGTGTGTGTGGGGCAGGTGTGTGTGTGTGGGGGGCAGGTGTGTGTGTGTGTGTGGGGCAGGTGTGTGTGTGTGGGGCACGTGTGTGTGTGTGTGTGTGTGTGTGTGTGTGTGGGGCAGGTGTGTGTGTGTGTGTGGGGCAGGTGTGTGTGTGTGGGGCAGGTGTGTGTGTGTGTGGGGCAGGTGTGTGTGTGTGTGTGTGTGTGGGGCAGGTGTGTGGGTGTGTGTGTGTGGGGCAGGTGTGTGTGTGTGTGTGGGGCAGGTGTGTGTGGGGGAGGCAGGTTTGTGTGTGTGTGTGGGGGGGGGGGGGCAGGTGTGTGTGTGTGGGGGGGGGGGCAGGTGTGTGTGTGTGTGTGTGGGGGGGGCAGGTGTGTGTGTGTGTGTGTGTGAGGCAGGTGTGTGTGTGTGGGGCAGGTGTGTGTGTGCGTGCGTGCGTGCGTGCGTGCGTGTGTGTGTGTGTGGTCTAGGTGTGATTTTGACTCTGACCTCACATTGGAGAAACAAATAAGGGTAAGACTTTACTTGACGGGTGAGTTCATAACACATTCATAGCAGCTGTCATAAACTGCACATAAAGCATTCATGACTGTTTCATGAGACATGACTCAACATTCATACCAAACCTTTCATGAATGTGGAAGACAGAACGACAAAAATCTGTCAAAATAAAAGTCCAACAATCGCAAAGCGGCATTGTAGTTTTTGTTCCAAACCTCTTACCTGATCACGTCACATCTGAGTCAATGGGCTACTCCAGTGCCAAAAAGACAGAACATGGTCAAGCAAATAATTTTTGTTTCATAAAAATGTATTTGTTTTACGATACCTTTGCAGATGATTTCTCATCTTTTGCTACTGGGAATGTCCAACCGTTCCAGGTTACACAAATACGGGTCAGCTGAATATAGGCTAGTTTACCTAACACACAGACGAGAGCACATGACTCTAGAACACACAGACGAGAGCACATGACTCTAGAACACACAGACGAGAGCACATCGCCTCAGACCTTAAACCTATATTGAACTCTTACAGATCTCACAGATAAGTGGCAATCAGAATGGGACCAATGTACCAACAATAAGCTATATGAAATCCATCCTACTGTAAGGAAGAGACTATTTTTTTCTTTTCAATCCAGACACGATCAAATAGTCTATACCAGATGCCGTATAGGACATTCAAGACTCACTCATAGCTTTCTATTGAGTGGTGAAGATTCTCCATTATGCCAATTTTGTAAAATGCCTCTGTCAGTGAGACATATTTTGATCTGTTGCCCTGCCTTGAGAACCAAAAGACAACAATTTCAAGAAATCAAAATTCTATAGCTGATGTTTTTAGTAAGGTCCCACCTTTGAAGGTTTTAGAATATCTTATTAGCATAGATTTTAAAAAATGTATTTAAGTTTCTGTAACACACAGTGCTCTGGCCATTAAATAGCCTTAGTTGCAGAAATGGCCTTAAATTAAACAAACAAACAAACAAACGAGAGCACATCATTCCAGAACACACAGACAAGAGCACATCATTCCAGAACACACAGACGAGAGCACATCACTCTAGAACACACAGACGAGAGCACTAGAGCACATCACTCTAGAACACACAGACGAGAGCACATCACTCTAGAACACACAGACGAGAGCACATCACTCTAGAACACACAGACGAGAGCACTAGAGCACATCACTCTAGAACACACAGACGAGAGCACATCATTCTAGAACACACAGACGAGAGCACATCACTCTAGAACACACAGACGAGAGCACATCACTCTAGAACACACAGACGAGAGCACTAGAGCACATCACTCTAGAACACACAGACGAGAGCACATCATTCTAGAACACACAGACGAGAGCACATCACTCTAGAACACACAGACGAGAGCACATCACTCTAGAACACACAGACAAGAGCACTAGAGCACATCACTCTAGAACACACAGACGAGAGCACATCACTCTAGAACACACAGACGAGAGCACATCACTCTAGGACACACAGACGAGAGCACATCACTCTAGAACACACAGACGAGAGCACATCACTCTAGAACACACAGACGAGAGCACATCACTCTAGAACACACAGACGAGAGCACATCATTCCAGCTCTTAAGGCTCTTCATTGGCTTCCTGTGCGCTTTAGGATACAGGATTTAAAATTCTGTTATTTGTTTTTAAAGCTCTGAAAGGACTGGCTCCTCCCTACATAGCAGATCTGCTACATCCACACACACCCATGAGATCAATGAGGTCATCTGACCCACCACTATTGTTAGCCAGCCCTTCCTCAAGATGAAAGAGTAGGGGGATTGTGCCTTTGCAGTCATTGGTCCTAAACTCTGGAACGAACTCCCCATTCATGTAAGGCTTGCCCCCTCGGTGCCTGTCTTCAAATCCCTCCTGAAAACTCATTTTTTTCTCCCTGTTTTGCCTCTGGATTAGTTTGGTTGTGTTGTGTTATTTCTGTGTTTTGCATATCCCTTTCTGTTTTTTACGGAGCCCCTAAGGCATGGGTCTCAAACTCGCGGCCCGCGATATTTTGCGGCCCCCTGCCTGAAATCGAAGCTTGGTGTTAGTGCGGCCCGCGCGTCTATTCTCACATGCATCTGGGCGTTTTATATTTTTTAACACTCGTGGGCTACCATAGCAGGCTCGACAACAACACTAATAAGCAATTGTTTACTTGTGACATGATGTTTCAATGGTTTCAGGACTGTGGAGGGAAAATATATCCTGTCACCCAGTGCTAGGCCAATACGGTTTTGTCACCCGGCCCCAGTCATGTCTTTTTCAAAACCTGCCATGAAGAGAAATGTTGGCGATGAGCACAAACAATTTCAGGAGAAGTGGGAGACGGAATATTTTTTTTTGTTGAGCACAGAGGCATCCCAACGTGTCTAATATTCACGGATAAAGTTGCGGTGCACAAGGAGTATAACCTCAGACGTCATTACTCATCTAAACATGCTGAGGAGTATGCAAAATACCTGGGAGATGAGCGAGAGGACCGAGTCGCCAAACTTAAAACATGTTTACTGAGGCAACAAGATTTTTTCAAGAAAGCAAGCAAAGAGAGTGATGCGGCTGTCAAAGCTAGTTATGTGGTGAGCGAGATGATTGCGAAGGCAGGAAAGCCATTTAAAGATGGCGAGTTCATCAAACAGTGCATGTTACAGGCTGCAGGTATAGTCTGCCCGGAAAAAAAAGGTCAGTTAAGCAACATCAGCATTTCAGCTAACACAGTGGCAGAGCGCATTTCGGACATGTCAAATAACATTTACGATCAACTGTGTGAGAAAGCTAAACATTTCCATTCATACTCACTCGCTCTTGATGAGAGCACAGACCTCACTGACACTGTGCAGCTCGCAATATATGTCCGTGGTGTTGATAACAATTTCGAAGTGATGGAGGAGTTGCTCACAGTGATTCCAATGCATGGCCAGACCACCGGTCAGGAAATATTCCGCCAGCTATGTGATTCCATTGTGGATGCCGGCCGGCTAACTACGGAAGCGTTCTGCTGGAATAACAACCGACGGAACTCCATCAATGACCGGGAGGACAAGTGGACCTGGTGGCACATGTTCAAATCAAACTGGACTGGTGGCACATGTTCAAATCAAACTGGACTGGTGGCACATGTTCAAATCAAACTGGACTGGTGGCACATGTTCAAATCAAACTGGGAGAGGAGGGTGTGGAAGAGGCCATTGCTCTGCACTGCATTATCCACCAGCAGTCCCTTTGCAGCAAATGCCTGAAGTTTGACAATGTGATGTCTGAAGTTGTGAAATTTGTCAACCATATCAGATCCAGGGGTTTAAAGCACCGGCAGTTCCGCACCTTTTTGGAGGAAATAGAAGAGTCAGCATATGAGGATGTGGTATACTTCACAGAGGAAATAGAGTCAGCCTATGAGGATGTGGTATACTTCACAGAGGAAATAGAGTCAGCATATGAGGATGTGGTATACTTCACAGAGGAAATAGAGTCAGCATATGAGGATGTGGTATACTTCAGAGGAAATAGAGTCAGCATATGAGGATGTGTTATACTTTACAGAGGTACGTTGGCTTAGCAGGGGGAAGGTCTTGAAGAGGTTTTTTGAGTTGAGAGCAGAAGTGAAAGCCTTCATGGAGAAGGATGGGATGACTGTTCCTGTACTAAGTGATCCCAAATGGCTAATGGACTTAGCTTTTCTTGTTGACATCACACAAGAGCTGAATGTACTGAACAAGAAGTTAAAAGTCCAAGGCCAGCTTGTCAGTGCTGCATATGACAATGTCAGAGCATTCTCAACAAAACCTGTGCTATGGAAAGCCCAGCTTTCCCAGGCAAACCTCTGCCATTTCCCAGCATGCAAGGCACTCATGGATTCAGGCACAACATTCAGTGGTGAGAAGTATGCTGATACCATTGGAAAGCTACAGGAAGAATTTGATCGCAGGTTTGCAGATTTCAAGAGACACAGAGCCACTTTTAACATTTTTGCTGACCCCTTCTCCTTCGATGTGGAAGATGCCCCCCCTGTGCTTCAGATGGAGCTAATTGACCTGCAGTGCAATTCTGAACTTAAAGCCAAGTTCAGGGAGGTGAGTGGAAAAACAGACAAGCTTGGACAATTTTTGAGAGAATTGCCCCCCACCTTCCCTGAACTTTCCAGGATGTTCAAGCGGATCATGTGCCTCTTTGGCAGCACCTATGTGTGTTCTCCACAATGAACTTTAATAAGTCAAAGTTCAGGTCCAAACATCTTAAAGCCATACTGAGGGTCTCTCAAGCCAAATTTAGCTCAGCTGTGTGAGAGGAAGCGCTGCCAAGTCTCCGGCAGCAAGGAGTAGGAGGAAGTAAGAGAAACCTGTTCTGAAGAACCATTCATGTTCTGCTTGTTCTTGCTTGTGGCTTGTTATTAGTAAAGATTGAGAAGATTGGATCAGTTGTACTTTTTTTGAGTACTTGAAACTCTTTTTTTGTGGAATACTTGATGTGGCCCAGCCTCACCTAGACTCTACTTCCAGCGGCCCCCCAGGTAAATTGAGTTTGAGACCGCTGCCCTGAGGGGACATGAGCAAAAAAAAAATCTAAAGTTTAGTTTCATGTGCTCACATGAACACACACATACTGTGAAAACAAAAATGGCAGTACTTGAACTGGTCACATTATAGACAGTTTATAGATTATTCATGAGACGGATAGATTATAGATTATTCATGTTTTTCTTTCACCTTTTTCATTTACATTATTAGTAATTAGTACTTACATTATTATTAGAAATTAAAGGCACACTATGCAGGTTTTTTAGCTTAATATGCAATTTTTTTTAGCTTAATTTACCTTCATTTACCAGCTTCAGAGTCATTGGAATGGTTATATGACTTTTTTGGGGTTGAATGGTGGCCGTTTCGCTTCCCCCTAGTGCCTGTGAGCGGAAAAACCACCCTTGCAACTGTGGGCCGGCGGGCCGACGTTCGTTATATGACAGAGCCAGCAAAAAAGAAGCAAAAACCGAGAAAACAGTAAGGAAATTGCCAATACTGCATAGTTTACCATTAAAATGAGACAAAAATAAAATGGCACAACACAGAAAATTATTATTTAAAATTAGTTGAAAATGAAAGCTTTATCATAGGCCACATCTCACATGTGAACAAAACTATTACTATATAGGATGTATAAACTATATAGATTCATCTTATATACACACATACACATACACACCCCTGGTGTGCTGCCATTCAGTCCTACTCTGGGGGGATAAGACTCTCATCACATGACGTATTAGATGCTAAATTATTAACAAAGCAGACACACAAACACACACGATTTCTCTTACTCGAAATTCTACAGAAAAATGGGGTAAAACTGCAGTATCCAGATGTGCAAGCCTAATTGAGTCCTATCCATGCAGGCTCCATGCGGCTAAAGGTTAATCTACTAAATGCTGACTTGAAGGGGGTGGATATATATGCAGTTTATGCAGTTGTTTATTTTGCATTATATATTTTTAATCACTTTGACATTAAGAAGGTTTGTTTTGTAAATTATTGTAAAAAAGACTAATTAAATTGATCAAGATTCAATTTCTTAAAGCAGTAAAAGGGAAAATACCCAACAGGGATGAATACTAGGCACTGTACCCCTAACCCTTACCCACTACGTAGCCTACTGTATATACCCCTACATACCCCTAACCCAGTACTTAGCCTATATACCCCTACCCCAGTACTTAGCCCATATACCCCTACCCCAGTACTTAACCTATAAACCCCTATATACCCCTACCCCAGTACTTAGCCTATATACCCCTACCCCAGTACTTAGCCTATATACCCCTACCCCAGTACTTAGCCCATATACCCCTACCCCAGTACTTAACCTATAAACCCCTATATACCCCTAACCCAGTACTTAGCCTATATACCCCTACCCCAGTACTTAGCCTATATACCCCTAACCCAGTACTTAGCCTATATACCCCTACCCCAGTACTTAGCCTATAAACCCCTACCCCAGTACTATACAGCCTATATACCACTATGTTTAAATCCCTCCCTCTCTAACCCTAACCCCCACTCACACTCTCTCTCTCTTCCTCTCTCTCCATCCCTGGTCAGGTGCTTTTTAATATGATATATATAAGGAGTTTTATGTACAACCCTAAATCAGAAAAAGTTAGGATGTTGTGTAAAATCCAAATAAAAACAGAATATGATCATATACAAGTCTCGTAAAAACATATAGCTCCAAAAAGAACATAGACAACATATCATATGTTGAAAATGAAAATTTTGACTATTTCCTGGAAAATATCATTTTTAAATTTGATGCCAGCAACATGTTTTAAAAAAGTTGGGACGGGGCATTTGTATCACTGTTCTGCTTCACCTCTTCATTTAACAAAGTTCTGTAAATGTCTAGGAACTGAGGAGACCAGTTGCTAGTTTTGAGAATGAAATGTTGTCCCAGCCGTTCTCTGAGTCTGGCGTTACCACTGTTAGCTCCAGCCTAGCATAGATCATTGAATCGGATTAGACCATTAGCATCTCGCCTGCTAGCATCACGTACAAAGATGTTTTTTTTATTTTTTTCTTTATTCTCCATGATCCCTTCTTTTTAAAGACACCAATTTGACTCGTCTTATGCAAATCTTTCTTTTCTTTTCTTTTTTCCACCCTGAACAAAATGCACCATTGACATCAATATGTTTTGTATAGAGTTACCACAGGTTACTCTATACAACCACAGGTGGCAGTGTGGTGACTATATAAAACATATTGATCTCAATGGTGCATTTTGCCCATGTTCAGGGTGGAAAATAAAAAAGAAAGATTTGCATAAGACAAGTCAAATTGGTGTCTTTAAAAAGAAGGGATCATGGAGAGTGAAGGAAACAATATAAAAAAAATCTTTGTATATTCCCACAAGGTGTTTGGGTGCTCTGAAAATGAGAAGCAAATTTACTTTTCAGACTTGTGAGGTCTGCTGTTCATACCCTGAATGAATTTATGTTCTGTTCATTGCTTTTTGTGAGAGTGTTTCTACTTATCCCAATAAGGGAAATAAATCAAGAGCCTACTGTATGTTGAGTACAAATATGTCTTCTAAAGGCCTAAACAGAGCCCAGCCAAAAACTCCAATACAATTTTGGTCAACTTTGAGGGACAGCTATGACCATGCAGGATCATCCAGACCAAATGTGATGATTTTGATACCTACTATTCCTATTTATGTACCAGCATGCCCAATTTGAGCCTCCTACATGGTTTAGTTCTTGTGTTATGGGCTTGTGAACTTTGACAAAAAAAAGAGGCTGAACAAAATCGACACCCCCCTCCCCCTGTAAAACTGTCTGTATCTTAGAAAGTATTGATCTTACATAAAAGTAATTTTACAGTGTGTCTCCTGGATAACATATGTATACCTGGTAATTTTTTCAGAATTTTTTGCGACCTAAGTGCGTGGGCCCTGGTTGAATTGACGTGGAATGACCCCATAGCAAGAGCCTATTCTCACAGGCTGTTTTTCTCAGAGCAAGAGCAAGTCGCCTATTCTCACGGGCTGTTTTTCTCAGAGCAAGAGCAAGTCGCCTATTCTCACGGGCTGTTTTTCTCAGAGCAAGAGCAAGTCGCCTATTCTCACAGGCTGTTTTTCTCAGAACAAGAGCCACTAGCTTATTCTCACAGACTGTTTTTCTCAGAAAGTCGCCTATTCTCACATACTGTTTTTCTCAGAGCAAGAGCAAGTCGCCTATTCTCACAGGTTGTTTTTCTCAGAGCAAGATATTCTCACAGGCTGTTTTTCTCACCAACACTACGCTGTAATAAAAGACTGAATTCCTTGAATTTCCCCTGGGGATCAACAAAGTATCTATCTATCTATCTATCTATCTATCTGAAAGGCCTATCTATGATTACAAAATAGGCCCATTTACCATTCAATCATTTCCTTTTTCTTTTAAAATAACCATACCTCCACAACATCATAAAACCGGATTATCATCTGCACATGTGCAGAACAGATCAAGTAGGCAACACAGATCGGGTAACGACACTCGGACATAAAAATATGACAAATAAAGTGTACAAACTTTTTTCAAAATTAAATAAAACAAGATGGTTCTCTCTCTCTCTCTCTCTCTCTCTCTCTCTCTCTCTCTCTCTCTCTCTGCCCCGCCCCCCTATATTGCCCCGCCCCCTATATTGCCCCGCCCCCTGCTGATATAACCGGATTAATTGTTGCATAATAACTTCCTGCTGGTCCGGCAGTCTGTGTGTGTGTGTGTGTGTGTGCTTATACCGACCATTCATGCTGTGTGCCCATATGAGAATGTGTGTGTGTGTGTGTGTGTGTGCGTGTGTGTGTGCGCCATGTAAAGCTGCTTACGAATCCCAGCGGTCCGTGTGCCAAGCATGTGCCATGTCTGTGTCAGAGTGCACGCACGCACACACACACACACACACACACACACACACACACACACACACACACACACACACACACACACACACACACACACAGACGGCTGATGACATTTCCACTCTGAGTATTTCTGTGGTGTGTGTGAGCGTGCGTGTGTGGTGTGTGCGAGTGTGCGTGTATGTGAGCGTGCGTGTGTGTGAGCGTGCGTGTGTCTGGGTCGATAAGTGTTGTGCTGTGGAAGGCTGCTCATTCCCCAAACCTGCTGACATCAGCACTTCTCAACTCACACTGTCTTGTGTGTGTGTGTGTGTGTGTGAGTGAGTGAGTGAGTGAGTGAGTGCGTGCGTGCCCGAGTGCCCAGTACCTTACGCACACTATTGTATGTGTGTTCTTTTGATGATGTCACAGCTGTGGAATGTGATGTCTGTGTGTGGAATGCCCTGATAGGGAGCCAGAGTAGTGTCATACAGTCTCTCCCCTGAGCTATCTGCAACAGCCTGAAGTGTGTAAGATGTAAACAGTACAATAAGTACCCAGACTCCATCTGTAACTTCTAAACAAAATAAGACAATCAGCTATAAAACTGAAAATAGGCCTACAGCATCTCTTATTTCTAAACGTGCAAATTACATAGAATAATGATTTTTAAAAATCCACTTAAGCAAGACCTTCAACATCTGTGTTTAGTTGTATATGGAAGGGTATACAATTTGCCTCCAATATTTTTCAGTGTGTGTACAGTAATAATCTAGCCTACTAACTGAAAATATCACACTATTTTGCCTTCATTTAAACAGACTACAACTAGAAGTCACATGACTTTACCCTTCAACGTTAACTCACCATAGCATGTTAGTTTATTTTGTTTATAGTTTGTTGACATATATGACATTTTGAACGTTGTTGTGAGAGTGGTGAATTTCATCAAAACCCGGCCCTTAAAAGCGCGTCTATTCTCCGCACTTTGCGAAGAGATGGTAGCTGACCAAAAGGCTGTACTGTTTCACAGCGAGGCAAGATGGCTTTCCCGAGGTAAAGTGCGCGTGTTTGAGCTCCGAGTCGCCTCTTCTTGGAGGAAGAGCGCATGTTTGAATCTGCAAGCACGTTCACTAATGAACATTTCTTGACGAAGCTGGCCTATCTTAGCGATACATTTGAGTTAAATGTCCAGTTACAAGGCAAAGACAAGCACCTACCTCACCTAGCAAATAAGATTACTACATTCACCAAAAAAACTTGAGTATGGGACAGGCGCCTCGATCGCGACAGTATTATGCTTTTGAGATTTCTGAGCGAAATCGCTAAAACGTCTGATTGGAAGCCACTCTTGTGATCCCATGTATTAAACAGTAGGTCTACATCACTCCCCTGCAAAGTTTATTTCAAAAATATTTCCCAACCAGCAGTGCTCAGTATGACTGGATTATGGATCCATTTAATGCAGCATGTTGGTATTTCATTGAATATATTGTACAATGCTGTAAAAGGGCCTATGCTTCCTAATATGTTGCTGGAAAACAGAAATATGTGTGTTATGTATTTATTTATTATTATATCTGCAGCACCAGCTGATTTTAACTCTGTTGAAGAGGATATATTTAGAACTTGTCATTATTTCAATAAATTTGAAAAGTTTAAGCTTGACCTACCACTTTCTTAGAGCGATGAGGGACAGGTGGGGCTCGAGAATGCCCCCTTGATCAAAGTGGGGAATGAAAGAAAAAGTTTGAGAACCACTGATCTAGTTTGTTAACTACCACAGTCACGAGTTGGGTCGCGATAGTCTGTCATTTTTAAAAAGTGGGTCCCCAGAAAAAAAGTTTGAAAAAAACACTGGTCTATGCACTTAACACTGCCAGCTCCTCATGTGAGAAGTTACAAGTTACCCTAACATAAAGGTAGTTACCACACAATTTACATAGCTTTCTTTTTTTTGTATAATTATTTTTTATTATTTTCATCAAGAAGTAATACATATACCAGCATATACTGTGTCATTTCATACCACCATCAAAATACAAATCCTACTAGTAACAATACTCCTCTACTCTCACTCATGCCTGTTCATGCTCATGCATTTACATACAGCCATACATATACAGTGCTACCACTCATCCACATACATTTATCCGTATACCACTCATCCACTCATCCACATGTACCATTTATCCATATTCCACTCATCCACATGTAACATTTATTCCCACTCATCCATATTTCACATTCATTCCCACACACACACACACACACACACCCCCCCACCCACACATACCCACCCACACACACACACACACACACACACACTCACACACTGTGGTATACATACAGTATCAGCAAGTAAACAAATGTAAATATCCTACTAGGACCCGGTCTGAAATAAATGTCCACATTTTAAAATATAGTACACCTGGATTGTTTTGCATTCTGCGTCTATAAAATTGTATTATTTTTCCAGCGTCATCACTGAAGATTTCTTAAAAATAGTGTTGAAATATCGTCTCGTTCTGGTGAACTCAATATTGTGCATCGTCTCGTGTTGTGGGCTGAGTGTGTCGTCACACCCTTACTGAGTGACATACGTGTGTGTGTGTGTGTGTGTGTGTGTGTGTGTGTGTAACTCTGTGTGTGTGTGTGTAACTCTGTGTGTGTAACTCTGTGTGTGTAACTCTGGTGTGTGTGTGTGTCTGTGTGTGTGTGTGTGTGTGTGTGTGTGTGTGTGTGTAACTCTGATGTTGTCCCCCCAGCGGACTGACCCGCAGCTGTTGGCCCAGTTCTACTACGCTGACGAGGAGCTCAACCAGGTTGCCATGGAGCTGGACGGCCTGGACGGCCGACGGGATCCGCAGAGGTGCACGCTATTGGTCAACCAGTTCCGCTCCTGCCAGGTACACACACACACACACACAGAGGTGCACGCTATTGGTCAACCAGTTCCGCTCCTGCCAGGTACACACACACACACACACACACACACACACACACGCGATCACACACACAGACACACACTACACACACACACACACGATCCCACACACACACACACGCGATCATACACACAAACACACACATTTCCACTTTAGGGACACACACACACGATCACACACACACACACACACACACGATCATACACACACACACACACACACACACACACACACACACACACATTTCCACTTTAGGGACACACACACACACACAATCACACACACACAGACACACGATCACACACACATTTTCCACTTTAGGTGAGCAATGAACATCTCCTTCCCACTACTGATACCAATGTGTCAGAGTCAGAGCACACACACACACACACACACACACACACACACACACACACACACACACACACACACACATACATGTGTGATTACTTTTTATATTCCCTCCACACACACACACACACACACACACGTGTGTTTACTTTTTATATTCCCTCTATCTTCTCTTCTGGTTGGATTCTAATAAAGACAGCGAGAAATAAACAGATATGGCCATCATAACATTGCTAAAACAATACACACACACACACACACACACATGTGATTATCTTCCTCGAGTGTGTGTGGGTGTAAAGATATTTGCTTGTAGCCTAGTTTTAATGACCGCCCTGATCTGTACACACATTCTTTGTCATACACACGTCATACTTGTCACACACACACACACACACACACACACACACACTACTAGCACCTCACTACTGCAAGGTGCACACACACAAATTAATGACCACATACACTGCCATACACATATTTAAGTCACCCACAAACATACGTAATCATCACACACACACACACACACACACAGAATCACTCATTTATTGCGGAGTCATAGTTAGTCAGGTTGGTATTGTTTTCCAGAGGGAGGGCAGGTTGCCATGGCAATATAAGTGGGTTAGATATGCCCAGGACTCACTGACTCAGGACACACACACACACACACACACACACACACTCACCCACAGACACACACACACACACACACACACACACACACACACACACACACACACACACACACCTAACCATCTTAGCTGATGTCATTTAAGTTAACCCATCTTAGCTGCTGTCATTTAAGACACTCTCTCTCACTCACACACACACACACACACACACACACACACACACACACTCACTGAGCCTAATCAGGTCATACTCTCGTGGCCCAGATCTCACATTCAGGCTCAGAGCCTCATCATCCTGCTTGTTTGCTTTGTGTGTGTGTGTGTGTATGTGTGTGTGTGTGTGTGTGTGTGTGTGTGTGTGTGAGACAGTCTAAGTGGTATTGGTTGGGTGTGACTGTTGCTATTGCAGAAGATAAACTTTCACATTCAGCAGAAAGAATAGGACACACACACACACACACACACACAGCTTACTCTTACGATCATACTGGACTACTATGTTCATGGCATTGTGACTGAGCTCTGACAGTCGGCCTCAGAGAATCAGCCTCAGTCCTGTGTGTGTGTGTTGCAGGATAATGTGTTGAACATCATTAACCAGATCATGGAGGAGTGTATCCCGGAGGAGCGAGCCAACCGAGACTTCTGTGTTAAATTCCCAGAAGAGATTCGTCATGACAACCTGGCAGGACAACTGTGGTTTGGAGCAGAGGTACACATAGTCTTTCACCCTCTCTCTCTCTCTCTCTCTCTCTCTCTCTCTCTCTCTCTCTCTCACTATTCACTATTTTCATTAAAAACGAGACGTGAACAGGGATTCTCTACCCAAGGTGGAGCTAAGGATAGTGTCAAGGATGGCGCCCTCTGCTGGTCATGATATTAGTAGCAGGAGTGCTCCCTCTGCTGGTCATTAGTAGCAGGAGTGCCCCTCTGCTGGTCATGATATTAGTAGCAGGAGTGCCCCTCTGCTGGTCATGATATTAGTAGCAGGAGTGCTCCCTCCGCTGAATGGCGGTTAAGTGTTAAATTGTAAAACTAAGTGATAACTATAAGTCTAAAATTAATTATTAAGTGATAACTATAAGTCTAAAATTAATTTTTAATAAAATGTTAAGTGTTAAATTGCTTAGAGAGCCTCTTTGTCCATGAGGGCAAAAGTAACACTAGCGGCCTACACAGACCTCTGCTGGCAGTATGTCAGGTGATGAGGATACCCACTTCTCGTGAGGAGACCAGGGATGGTCAGGGACGAAGGGCAGTTGGTAAGAAGCCCCGTAACGCATGTGGACGAGCAGGTGGAGCATCTTACGAGAGCAGAACAGGGTGAGTCCTATGAGAGCAGAACAGGGTGAGTCCTTACGCAGAACAGGGTGAGTCCTTACGCAGAACAGGGTGAGTCCTTACGCAGAACAGGGTGAGTCCTTACGCAGAACAGGGTGAGTCCTTACGAGAGCAGAACAGGGTGAGTCCTTACGAGAGCAGAACAGGGTGAGTCCTTACGAGAGCAGAACAGGGTGAGTCCTTACGAGAGCAGAAACAGGGTGAGTTCTATGAGAGTGGAACAGGAACAGGGTGAGTTCTATGAGAGCGGAACAGGAACAGGGTGAGTTCTATGAGAGCGGAACAGGAACAGGGTGAGTTCTATGAGAGTAGCCGGCGGAAGCTACAACTGGACGCAGAATGCATTCCAAGCGTAAACTGGTGGCTTTCAGTGACATCATTTGTAGAGGAAGGGGCACGAGTGTGTGTGCTGCGTAGTGTAACGTGTGGGAAGGGGCACCCCTTGGCCAGCAGGCACGAGGTAACCATGACAACAGATGCTTCCATGACTGGGAGCCTTGTGGCAGGGCATAGTGTAACGTGTGTGTAATGTGTGTGTGTGTATGTGTGTGTGTGTGTGTGTGTGTGTGTGTGTGTGTGTGTGTGTGTGTGTGTATGTATGACTGGCTGGGGGGCCTTGTGACAGGGCATAGTGTGACATAGTGTAACGTGTGTGTGTGTGTGTGTGTGTGTGTAACTTAGTGTGACATGGTGTTCTGTGTGCTGTGTAGTGTAATGTGTGTGTGTGTGTGTGTGTGTGCATAACATAGTGTGATATGGTGTTCTGTGTGCTGCGTAGTGTAACGTGTGTGTGTGTGTGTGTGTGTGTGTGTGCGTTGCGTAGTGTCTGGCGGCGGGGTCCATCATCATGAACCGTGAGATTGAGAGCATGGCGATGCGTCCGCTGGCCAAGGATCTGACGCGTAGCCTGGAGGAGGTGCGCAACCTGACGCGAGAGCAGGCGCTCCGTGACCTCCACAGCTACACACAGCGCATACGGGACGCCCTGCGACACTTCGACAGCCTCTTCGCCGAGTTTGAGCTCTGGTACGCATGCACGCATGCACACACAAAAACACACACACACTACTGTTAATTTCGTCAGACGAGACGAGAGGAAATATGTTCGTCAACGACCTTTTTTTTCATGACTAAGACGAGACGATGACGAGATGGCAGTAATGTCCTGAAACACTGACTAAGACTATCTTAAGATGCATTATTGTTGACGAAAAAAGACGAGACTAAAATTTTTTGCATTAAATAAAAACTAAGATAAAATCTCTCTTCATTTTCGTCTACAAAATGAGAAGACAGAATATCTAGCTGTTATGTTTTCAAAATATTCCGAATGAGTTCATACGCAACAGCTTTCCTGTAGGCTAGTCTACGTGCTGCTGCTGCAACCCTGCGGCTGCAACACGAAACTACATGGAACAAGAACACTGGAGATTTCTGCCAGAGTTAGCAAGCTAACTATAAGCTTTATGCCACAATGCTACATACCCAGAAGTTGAAGCTTCTCTCATACAAATTAACATCCCCCAGAATGTCCATACGAAAATGTTCAGCATGTAATGTCAACTATTCATCTAGTTAGACTGTTGATGCAAAGTTTGCTAGCAAGTAAGCTACAGTAATATGGAAAGTTCGCTAGCAGGTTAGCTATGGCTAAGATGGAGAGTCTGTTTGGGGAATGTGTTGTGTTTGGGCGCATATCGCCATCTAGCGAGGCGGAGTAAAACATTAATAGTTTGGCCTACAACAGTGTTTCTCAAACTTTTTCAGTTTCAGGACCACTTAACTAACCCTAGCTAAAAAAAAAAAAAAGATTAGACCTACTTCAACAGTAGCCTATAATTAGTCTACACAATAGGCCTACTCACTGAACCACCTTGCTTATTGTCTTTGCACTGCTTATTGTGTCAGAGGATTCATACTGTATGATTTAAATTGGCATATCTTACATAGACAGTGTTGCAGAACTGTTTGGATTTACATACAAGTTATATTGCAAACAACTCATCTATATTATATTTTACCACGTCTGCTCGCGGACCACTTGGGATAGCTTGCAGACCACCAGTGATCCCCGGACCACACTTTGAGAAACACTGGTCTACGAATATGACAGTGGTCCAGTCAAATCTTTTACTGTCTATGGTCAAATCCCAGCCAAGCTATAACTGTAGCTCGACTTACCTGTGCATGTAAACATACTGACTGACAAAAAATCAGAATGAGTCATTATAACAGACGAGTAGCCCTGTGGACACACAATATTTTTGGAAAATTGAGATGTGTGAAACACTATTTGACTCAAATGGTAATCAGAAATAATTTGTTATAAAAAAAGACTAAAATGTGTTGACTAAAACTGACTAAGACTAAGATACCTTTAGTTTTCTTTTGACTAAAACTACACTAAAATGACGAGACTTTTAGTCGACTAAAACTTGACTAACAAAAATGATATTTGAATGACTAAATATGACAAAGACTAAAAAGGACATTTCGTCACAAGACTAAGACTAAGACTAAATTAAAAATAGGTGATAAAATTAACACTAACACACACACACACACACAAACACTCACACACATACACACACAACACACACTCCAGTGTCTGCATCAAATTAGCGAGAGCCATGCCATGTGTGGGCCTCCTTTGTGATCCTTTTTCTCTCATTTATGTGTGTGTGTGTGTGCGTGTGCATGTGTGTGTGTGTGCGTGTGTACGCATGTGTGTGCGTGTGCATGTGTGTGCGCGTGCATGTGTGTGCGTGTGTGCGTGTGTGTGTGTGTGTGTGTACGCGTGTGCGTGTGTGTGTATATATGTGTGTGTGTGTCTCAGTTATGTATCAGCTATGGTTCCTGTGAAGTCCCCTAAAGAGTACTACACCCAGCAAGAGGTCATCGTGCTCTTTTGTGAGACTGTGGAGAGGTACAGTAATTTCAACTTAATTTTAATTTATTGTGCTTATATAGTGCCAAAACATTACACATGTATCATGGCGCTTTACAGAATGTAGGCAATCAGAGAAAAAGAAAAGAGGGAGAAAAGAAAGAAAGAAAGAAGGAAGGCCCATGGGTAACCGGGGTAACAGGGGGAGGAGGAAAAACTC
>NC_055957.1:1603318-1608318 GCF_018492685.1 Alosa sapidissima | reverse complement strand
GGAAAACACACTTCCTGCAGCAGCGTGTGGAGAGCTGCGTCCAGCCCCAGCCTCAGGGTCAAAGGTCAGCCCAGGCAGGAGTGAGGAGAGGACGCCAGAGGACACGCACAGGGACGCCCGAGACATCAAGAGGATCAGCAGGTACGTGTGTGTGTGTGGTGTTAATTGTGGTGTGTGTGTGTGTGTGGTGTTAATTGTGGTGTGTGTGTATGTGTGTGTGTGTGTGTGGTGTTAATTGTGGTGTGTGTGTGTGTGTGGTAATTGTGGTGTGTGTGTGTGTGTGGTGTTAATTGTGGTGTGTGTGTGTGTGTGTGTGTGTGTGTGTGTGTGTGTGTGTGTGTGTGTGTGTGTGTGTGGTGTTAATTGTGGTGTGTGTGTGTGTGTGGTGTTAATTGTGGTGTGTGTGTGGTGTTTGTGTGTGGTGTTAATTTGTTGTTGTTTGTGTGTGTGTGTGGTGTTAATTGTGGTGTGTCAAAGTCAAAGTCAAAGTCTGCTTTATTGTCAATGTGTGTGTCTGTGTGTGTGGTAATTGTGTGTGTGTGTGTGTGGTGTTAATTGTGGTGTGTGTGTGTGTGTGTTGTAATTGTGTGTGTGTGTGTGTGTGTGTGTGGTAATTGTGTGTGTGTTCATCAGGTTTCAGGACTCTCCTCTCAGCTCAGTGTCCAGCAGTGACTGTGAGAGTGTGTCTGTCACAACATGCAGTCTGTCCAGCACATACACTCCCAGGTAACGTGTGTGTGTGAGAGAGAGAGAGAGAGAAACAGAATAGCAGTTGAATTCTTTCTTAAATCAACAATATGTGTCTGTCTGTGTGCGCGTGCATGTGTGTGTGCGTGCGTGTGTGCGCGCGTGTGTGCGCGTGCGTGTGTGTGTGTGTGTGTGCGTGCGTGCGTGTGTGTGTGTGCGTGCGTGCGTGGGCGCGCGCGTGTGTGTGCGCGCGTGTGTGCGTGTGTGCGTGCGTGCGTGTGTGTGTGTGCAGCCCCATCAGTAGTCTGACCAGCAGCTCTGAGGGACTGGACCAGCAGGATATGCAGTTGGCCCTACAGGCCGCCAAGACTGCTGCCCGCAACAAAATCCGCTCTCGTTTCCATAGCAGCAGCGACCTTATCCATCGCCTCTTCGTCTGTATATCAGGTACATGCCCTGAGGGTCTCACCTCCTCCTCTCCTCCTCTCACTGTTCCCCTCTCACTCCTTGATTGAATTTTGAAAACAATATTTCTTTGTAAAACACACAAAGTCTCTCTCTCTCTCTCTCTCACCTGTTCATGTGTAATGTCCTGTCTCTCTCTCTCTCTCTCTCTCACCTGTTCATGTGTAATGTCCTGCCTCTCTCTCTCTCTCTCTCTCACCTGTTCATGTGTAATGTCCTGCCTCTCTCTCTCTCTCTCTCTCTCTCTCTCACCTGTGCAGGTGTAATGTCCTGTCTCTCTCTCTCTCTCTCTCTCTCTCTCTCTCTCTCTCTCTCACCTGTGCAGGTGTAATGTCCTGTCTCTCTCACTCTCTCTCACCTGTGCAGGTGTAATGTCCTGCCTCTCTCTCTCTCTCTCTCTCACCTGTGCAGGTGTAATGTCCTGTCTCTCTCTCTCTCTCTCTCACCTGTGCAGGTGTGGCAGATCAGCTGCAGACAAACTATGCCAGTGACCTGCGGAGCATCCTCAAGACACTTTTTGAAGTCATGGCAACCAAATCTGACCAGGGCGACAATGACAAGCAAAAAAAAGGTTAGAGTGCGTTCTGTTAGCTTATGATACGGCTCTTCGCAATGCTAGAGCGCTCCATTGATTTGAATTCCCAACGTTCTACGGTAAAATAAATTCATGTAATTACCGCTCAAACATATAATAAGCGTTGTCAATGGCAACGGGTTTTGTGCTGCTGATGCCATATCACTCCGCAGTAGTCCGGACTACTTCAAAGCAGACGGTTGATCAGCTGTGTTCTAAAGAACGTTTGATTCAAGTTCAGCGTGTGTTGTTGTGAACTATTTATTTATCAGCAAAAGTCACGACAAAACAGTAACAAATAAATATAAAGAGACATATCGTGGAGTTTATTTTTTCGTTTTGGCAAGTAGCCGTATAATAAGCGGGATAATGTATAGAACGCTGGTCATCATGGGAAAATAAGTCCCTTCAGGGCGAAGCAAGACCCCTCCGCTGGTGCATTGGGGTTGGCCCTGTCGGGACTTATTTTCCAATAATGACCGGCGTTCCATACATTATCCCTCTTATTACCCCTTATCCCGAAACTACAATTAAGTCACGGTTCCGGAACACTAGAGCAGAGCAGCAGTGCACAGCTCTTGCAGACTCCAGAAACTCAGATATGTTCAATCATTCTCTTGACCAAATGGTAGAGGCCTTCAATAGTGAACTAAGTGTCCTGCATGACAGAGTGGCTCCTTTAAAGACTAAAAAAAGACCTTGTAGCAAACTGACGCCTTGGATGAACGAAAATATCCATGACCTAAAAAGATCCTGTAGGAAACCTGAGAGAACATGGAGGAAAACTAAGTTACAAGTTCACCGTGCCATTGATTCAAAAAATAGCAAACTACAATAAAAGTGTTCGGAGAGAGAGAGAAAGATCACTTCTCTAAGGTAATTGCTGAAAACAGTGGAAACTCTAGGATGTTGTTCTCCACCATTGACAGGCTACTACATCAAACACCCTTTGACACACGTCAGGCATCTTCTCTAAGATACAAACAATTTGCAGGCCTCTTCAAAAACAAAATAACTTCTATAAGGGAGGCCATTGGTAGCACAGGTAATACGTTTGATAGTGCACCCAAAAACAGCCCCCCAAAATTCAGATTTTTTTAGCACTATTACGCAATCTGAGCTCAGCAAAATTATAACTCAGACCAGCTCCTCAACATGTGCTCTGGTATATTTCCCACTGCTTCTAAAACCGCTGTCATGCAACCTTTACTTAGAAAGTCAAATCTTGACCATAATATATTGAGCAACTACAGGCCTATATCAAACCTACCTTTCCTGAGCAAGGTACTTGTTGTTTGTAATCAGCTTAATACTTTCCTCAACGAACAGTATTCTCGGAAAAAAAATCAGTTTTTAGATCAAATCACAGCTCAGAAACTAAACTAAAAATAGTTAATGATCACAGACTTGCTACTGACTTAAACAAAGTCTCAATCCTTATTCTTCTAGATTTGAGTGCAGCATTCAACACCATTGATCACAACATTCATAACATGTGTCTGTAAAACATGACTTGGACGTGGAGCCAACAAACCCAGATGGCCTTTGCTCCCTCACTGCATGCTTAACCTCCATTAATCACTGGATAAGCAACAATTTTTTAAAGCTAAATGATGACAAAACAGAGGTACTTTTGGTTGGACCAAAATCAAAGTGAGACATTGTTCTTGGCAACCTTGGGAACCTGGCACACCAGGTGTGGGTCATCAGCTACGGGGTCATCAGCTACGGGCACGAATTAGCTTTGCACTGATATCCCTGCTGAAAAAAAACAGCTAGAAAGCAGCTTATGCTGCTAGCTGGCTCTAGCTCCTGGTCTTTGCTGGTTTTCTTCCAGCTCTTGCTGGTCTTTGCTGGTGTAGCTGGTTGGGCCACCAGCTGGATATGCTGGCGTGACCATCTGAGGAAGCTGGTCATGCTGGTGTGACCAGCCTGTCTTGTGGGATACAGCTGGTGTAAGATGGTCATGCTGGTTTGCTAGAATGACCAACATAAGCTGGCATGGCCAGTTAAACCAGCAATGTAGACCAGCAACACCAACTAAAATGACCAGCTTCAGGTGGTATGACAAGCAAAACCAGTTGAATCATCATCGTAAACTGGGTAAACCAGCTGAAGGAATGTTTTCGCAAGAGATTTGCTGGTCTAGCTGGTCAACCATCATAGGTTCCTTCAGCTGGTCAGGCTGTTTTTTTATATCATATGTCATAATGACCAGCCGAGCACTAGCACTGCAAGGTGGCGATGTCACAATTTGTAAAGTCAATGTAGTATGTGTGTGGTCAATGTGCTTGTGTGTGCGTGTGTGTGTGTGTGTGTGCGTGTGCTAGGCCCGGTGCGTAGCGGTCTGCTGGAAGACTGTGTCCTCTGCCAGGAGAGCAGCTCCTCTTCGGATGTCACCACCAAGGCCCATGATGAACAGGTCGAAGGTTAGTCCTGCCTCACACACACACACACACACACACACACACACACACACACACACACACATACACACATACACATACACACACACACACACACATACATACATACATACATACCGTAAAACTTCAAATAATAGCCCCAAATGGACGCCTGTCTCTTTAAACGCCTGGCGTGACTACAGGTTTGGGTTAATGGCCGGTCTCCAGTAGACGGTTGTATTAAAACCCGTCAGATCGTCTGTTTAAAGCCCGTTGCAGAAAGGAGTTCCCAGTCAGCACACACACACACACACACACACACACACACACACACACACACACAGTCAGCACACATACCTCTCCAAGACGCATGGAAAAGAACCGAACAGCTTAATTACATCGCGTTCCATTTAGAACGTCTTATTTTGATCTTACAAACAGTGGGGGCATCTCACTGTCAATGCGTGTGCGGCGGCATCTCACTGTCAATGCGTTTACATCTACTGGAGATCTTCTTGTCTTAATTATGATCGCGTTCCATTTAGAACGTCTTATTGGGTGTGAAATAGATGCTGCACGTCGCTGCAAGCCGTCGCAAAGCATTCACCATGTCTAGTCACATTTGCAAAGCATTCACCATGTCTAGTCACATTTGCAAAGCATTCACCATGTCTAGTCACATTTGTAAAGCATTCACCATGTCTAGTCACATTTGCAAGGTTTTATAATGTTGCATCAAGTTGCTGGTTAATAGAATGTTGCATCAAGTTGCTGGTTAATAGAATGTTGCAGCTCATCTCGTTGCGAATCTTTGGTGTGATTTGGGCTTAAGTGTGGTGCAGACTGCGCACGCTAACGTTATGATTAGA
>NC_055957.1:1573318-1598318 GCF_018492685.1 Alosa sapidissima | reverse complement strand
ACAGCTACATCGCCATTAGCACAGCTACATAGCCATCACCACAGCTACATCGCCATTAGCACAGCTACATAGCCATTAGCATAGCAACATAGCCATCAGCACAGCTACATAGCCATCAGCACAGCTACATAGCCATTAGCACAGCTACATAGCCATCAGCACAGCTACATAGCCATCACCACAGCTGCATAGCCATTAGCACAGCTGCATAGCCATTAGCACAGCTGCATAGCCATTAGCACAGCTACATTGCCATTAGCACAGCTGCATAGCCATTAGCACAGCTGCATAGCCATTAGCACAGCTACATAGCCATTAGAACAGCTACATCGCCATTAGCACAGCTACATAACCATTAGCACAGCTACATCGCCACAGCTGCATAGCATGTTTCCATTAACAAGATTCCTCCAGCTTCCTCCCTGGTGACGACTGTGCTGCTGGTCAGTGATCTCTGATACGTACTGGACTCTGATGATCTGTTTCTATATTTAATTGACTCAGACGACTGATTATATGTTTCTGTATTTAATCGACTCAGACGACTGATGACATGTTTCTATATTTAATCGACTCTGATGACTTGTTTGCCTTTGTCTGAGGTGGGGAACGGTGGCTCAGTCTTCCCCATCACAATGAATGGTGCCACTTTGGATTTCTAAAGATATAGCTTTTAAAAGAAAGATGGTTTATAAATATAACTTACAGACAAATCAATGTGTACAACATGACAGACATTATGTACATGCTAAGCTACGTATATGAAAAAGAAATGAACATAAAATAAACATAAGCTTTTGGAACCCCCTACCTCACTCTTGCATTCTGTTTAACGTCCCAACTCACCCTCTATTGCCCCTCACCCTCTATACCTACCTTCTATAACCCCTAACTGCCCCTCTATTGCCCCCTAACTCTCCTCTATACACGAGTTTCCCGTTTACCAACAAAACTAGATGCGCGCGCAGCCGTGAGGCAGAAGACGCTTGGTGGCCGTCCACAACGTTATAAACTTAACCTAAATAGTCGGCTGCTGTAAGCTACAATCGGATTTTTTTTGTATACCCCTGTTGTCTCAATGATAAGAACATCTCATTTCCGACTATATTTCAAAGTGTGCCGTTCATTTGCATTATTAATATAACATCGTATTTTGTCATTTTTGGCAAATTCCGTTAGGGATATTGAACATATTTAACATTCTCTAACCATTGTGATTTCGAATTGGTGCAGTTTTCAGCACAAAAACTCATTTTATTCTTTTGCTCTTTTGCATTGCTCTATGCTGTTCTATGGTGCTTTCTGCCTCTTGGTTGCGCACGCATGTTTTCGTGACGTTCCATAGAAATCCATGTATACCCCCTAACTCTCCTCTATTGCCCTTAACTCTCCTCTATACCCCCTAACTCTCCTCTATTGCCCCCTAACTCTCCTATATACCCCCTAACTCTATTGCCCCTAACTCTCCTCTATTGCCCCTAACTCTCCTCTATACCCCCTAACTCTCTATTGCCCCTAACTCTCCTCTATACCCCCTAACTCTCCTCTATTGCCCCTAACTCTCCTCTATACCCCCTAACTCCCATCTATTGCCCCCTAACTCTCCTCTATTGCCCCTAACTCTCCTCTATTGCCCCTCTATACCCCCTAACTCTCCTCTATTGCCCCCTAACTCTCCTCTATTGCCCCCTAACTCTCCTCTATACCCCCTAACCCCCCTCTATCGCCCCTCTCTCCTCTATTGCCCCCTAACTCTCCTCTATACCCCCTAACTCTCCTCTATTGCTCCTTACTCTCCTCTATGCCCCCTAACTCTCCTCTATACCCCCTAACTCCCCTCTATTGCCCCCTAACTCTCCTCTATACCCCCCAACTCTCCTCTATTACCCTTAACTCTCCTCTATTGCCCCCTAACTCCCCTCTATACCCCCTAACTCTCCTCTATTGCCCTTAACTCTCCTCTATTGCCCCCTAACTCCCCTCTATACCCCCTAACTCTCCTCTATTGCCCCTAACTCTCCTCTATACCCCCTAACTCTCTATTGCCCCCTAACTCTCCTCTATACCCCCTAACTCTCCTCTATTACCCCCTAACTCTCCCCTATACCCCCTAACTCCCCTCTATTGCCCCTAACTCTCCTCTATACCCCCTAACTCTCTATTGCCCCCTAACTCTCCTCTATACCCCCTAACTCTCCTCTATTGCCCCTAACTCTCCTCTATACCCCCTAACTCACCTCTATTGCCCCTAACTCACCTCTATTGCCCCTAACTCTCCTCTATACCCCCTAACTCTCTATTGCCCCCTAACTCTCCTCTATTGCCCCTAACTCTCCTCTATTGCCCCTCTATACCCCCTAACTCTCCTCTATTGCCCCCTAACTCTCTTCTATTGCCCCTAACTCTCCTCTATTGCCCCCTAACTCTCCTCTATTGCCCCTAACTCTCCTATATACCCCCTAACTCTCCTCTGTACCCCCTAACTCTCTATTGCCCCCTAACTCTCCTCTATACCCCCTAACTCCCATCTATTGCCCCCTAACTCTCCTCTATTGCCCCCTAACTCTTCGTTGGGGATCACTTTCAGAACGATTTTCAGAACGATAAAAAGCTAATAGCCAATCAGAACCCATCGAATTTTAACCATCACATTCATTAACACAAGGAGAGACTTTGTTTATCGTTCAGTGTGAACGCTTTTATCGTTATGGTTATAGTTGCCCCTAACTCTCCTCTATACCCCCTAACTCTCCTCTATTGCCCCTAACTCTCCTCTATACCCCCTAACTCTCTACTGCCCCCTAACTCTCCTCTATACCCCCTAACTCCCATCTATTGCCCCCTAACTCTCCTCTATTGCCCCTAACTCTCCTCTATTGCCCCTCTATACCCCCTAACTCTCCTCTATTGCCCCCTAACTCCCCTCTATACCCCCTAACTCTCCTCTATTGCCCTTAACTCTCCTCTATTGCCCCCTAACTCCCCTCTAAACCCCTTAACTCTCCTCTATTGCCCCTAACTCTCCTCTATACCCCCTAACTCTCCTCTATTGCCCCTAACTCTCCTCTATTGCCCCTCTATACCCCCTAACTCTATATTGCCCCCTAACTCTCCTCTATACCCCCTAACTCCCATCTATTGCCCCTAACTCTCCTCTATTACCCCCTAACTCTCCCCTATACCCCCTAACTCTCTATTGCCCCCTAACTCTCCTCTATACCCCCTAACTCCCATCTATTGCCCCCTAACTCTCCTATATTGCCCCCTAACTCCCCTCTATTGCCCCTAACTCTCCTCTATACCCCCTAACTCACCTCTATTGCCCCTAACTCACCTCTATTGCCCCTAACTCTCCTCTATACCCCCTAATTCTCTATTGCCCCCTAACTCTCCTCTATACCCCCTAACTCTCCTCTATTGCCCCTCTATACCCCCTAACTCTCCTCTATTGCCCCCTAACTCTCCTCTATTGCCCCTAACTCTCCTATATACCCCCTAACTCTCCTCTGTACCCCCTAACTCTCTATTGCCTCCTAACTCTCCTCTATACCCCCTAACTCCCATCTATTGCCCCCTAACTCTTCGTTGGGGATCACTTTCAGAATGATTTTCAGAACGATAAAAAGCTAATAGCCAATCAGAACCCATCGAATTTTAACCATCACATTCATTAATACAAGGAGAGACTTTGTTTATCGTTCAGTGTGAACGTTTTTATCGTTATGGTTATAGTTGCCCCTAACTCTCCTCTATTGCCCCCTAACTCTCCTCTATTGCCCCTATACTGGATGAACGAAAATATCCATGATCTAAAAAGATCATGTAGAAAAGCTGAGAGAACATGGAGAAAAACTAAGTTACAGGTTCACCGTGCCATTCTAAAAGAAAAAATAGCAAATTATAATAGAGCTATTCGGAATGAGAGGAGGAACCACATTTGCAAACATCATTGACATTACAGAAAATGCAACACAATGACATGCACAAGAATACTACATACGACAAACAGATGTACATTACATAAACACATACTGTAACTTAACAAGACATCACATTGACTTGGCTTCCACAAACATAACACAACATAACATTAATAACAGAAAGGCTAAGGATGATTTGCGTCCAGGATGATTACAGATATGATTATCAGGGATGAAATTGATGACCGGAATGAAAAGAAGGGGGGATGGGGGGGGGGGGGTGCGGATGGTAGCTCTGAGAGTGTGAATGAGGTGGTGTTGGGATGGGGGTGGGGATGGGGGGTGAGGGGTAGTGAGGATGTATGTGTGTGTGTGTGTGCATATGTATAAGGCTGGCTTGCTGTTGGGCCAGGAGGAGAGAAGCTGGAACATAGAGAGGGAGGGTTTCAGAGGAGAGGAGTTGTAATTATTCTATTAATGATAAGTATAATAATAGGAATAACTGATTGCCTGGTTGATTGCCTGACTGATTGCCAACCTCTAAGGTAATTGCTGAAAACAGTGGAAACTCTAGGGTGTTGTTCTCTACCATTGATAGGCTATTGCATCAAACACCTTTTGATACACTCAGTCAGGCATCCTCTCTAAGATGCGAAGAATTTGCAGACTTCTTCAAAAACAAAGTCATTTCTATAAGGGAGGCTATTGGTAACACAAGTAATATGTTTGATAGTACACCCAAAAACAGCCCCCCAAAATTAAGGTCCTTTAGCACTATTACTCAATCTGAGCTTGGTAAAATTATAACTCAAACCGGCTCTTCAACATGTGTTTTAGATCCAATCCCTACTAGATTCCTCAAAAAAGTATATGATAGCTTAGCTCCCTTTTTTCTCAAGGTAATAAATACATCATTAGAAACAGGTATATTTCCAACTGCTTTTAAAACCGCTGTTGTGAAACCTTAATCAGTTAAATACCTTCCTCAACGAAAACAGTATCCTTGAAAAATTCCAATCAGGTTTTAGATCAAATCACAGCACAGAAACGGCTCTAGTAAAAATAGTCAATGATCTCAGACTGGCTACTGACTCAAACAAAGTCTCAATCCTTATTCTTCTGGATTTGAGTGCGGCATTTGACACCATTGATCATAGCATCCTAATTCACCGCCTTGCGAAGTGGGTGGGTCTCTCTGATAATGCTCTAAACTGGTTTCAAACCTACATTGCTGGCAGAGATTTTTATATCAGTCTAGGAGATCATGTATCTGAAAAACATGACTTGCCTTTTGGTGTGGCCCAGGGGAGCTGCCTTGGTCCCCTGGGACTGCTATTTTCTCTATATATGCTTCCATTGGGAAACGTCATAAGTCAGCATAATGTAAACTTCCACAGCTACGCAGATGATACCCAATTGTATATTTCTGTGGAGCCAACTAACCCAGATGGCCTTTGCTCCCTCACTGCATGCCTAACCTCCATTAATCAGTGGATGAGCAAAAAAATTTTTAAACTAAATGATGACAAAACAGAGGTACTTCTGGTTGGACCAAAACTAAAGCGAGATATTATTCTTAGTAATCTGGGGAACTTGGCGCACCAGGTCAAACCAAAAGTAACAAGCCTCGGTGTCATCTTAGATGCAGAGTTAAGTTTTAAGCCCCATATCAGTAAAGTTACTCAGACAGCCTATTTCCACTTGAGAAACATTGCCAAAGTGCGGCCCTTTTTAACCCAACAAGATGCAGAAAAACGAATTCACGCCTTTATCACTAGCAGGTTAGACTACTGCAATGCACTTTTCACTGGTCTTCCCAAAAAACACCTAAAGAAATTGGCACTCATACAGAACTCTGAGTTAAGGCTGCCAGTCTTATGACGTCATTTTCTATATTTTTGATATGTTGCTGAGTGGATCATAAACAGCCCAAGCAATGAAGAAAAGTGATTGATAATGACTGACTGACTATTATTGTGTTACATGCTTCAAATGTAAAGCACTTTGAGCTGCATTCTGTGTATGAAAGGTGCTATACAAATAAAGCTTGTTATTATTATTATTATTATTATTATTATAACCTTGAGAGGGGCAAGTCAGCAAATCAACTTAACATTAGCATTAGCATTAGCCTGTTGCTGTGCAGCCATAGCATCACTTAAACACTTATTATTATTATTATTATTATACCCTCCCCCACTCTTTCATTCTTTCTTGCCCTCTTCGTATTGAACTCTCTCAGTAACACTCTCTCACACACACACACATATACTCTCTCTCACACACACACACCCCTCAGAATGTACCTCTGACATCACTACACACGTTTCTACCACTGCTGGGTTTTCTGACACTTGGTCCTGATAACACACACATCCTCATACACACACACACACATCCTCATACACACACACACACACATATCCTCACACACACACACGCTGAGCATGGGCTCTCTCTCACACACACACATACTAAACATGGGCTGATCTTACCACTCCGTTCCTGAAGAAGGATATCCTGTATTTATTCTGAACTCTCTCTCACACACACACACACACGCTCACATACACACACACATTTATTCAGAGCTTGGTGTATTTTGTACATTCAGTTTAATTCGGGCAAAAGACCTCTATGAGAAACATTTGGAGCTCTGAAATTATTTAGTTTTTATGTAAATAGATTCAATAAAACATTTCTCTCTCAGTGGGAATGATGTGTGTCCCTGCTTACTGCATGTGTGTGTAAGGATGGTGTGTGTCCCTGCTTACTGCATGTGTGTGTAAGGATGGTGTGTGTGTGTGTGTTACTACACAGTAAATCGGCCAGTGTTAATTTTACTCTATGGGTGTTAATTTTAACACTATTCCAGAGTTTATATAATCCTCACTCATCAGTGTTAAAATAACACTTGCCATAGTGTTGCCGTATTAACACTAGCCTAGTGTTTCATAATTAACTCTATCAGAGTTAAAATGAACTCTATTGGAGTGTATCATTAACTCCATCAGTGATTCATAATTAACTCTATTGGAGTAATTAATTAGTTTCTAGAGCCATATATTTATCAAAATAAACATATTAAACAAACCACAGCAAATTAATTACTTTTCTTTTTTTATTAACATTTGCCATGATATGGCTCAAATCAATGTGCAGAGGTACAATATATATGTCAAAGTTTGGTCCATAAGCATTTTGTTGAGCAAAGGCCTTATACTCATACAAATCATTGACTTTAACAATAAAACAATGTTCCTCACAATCCATAACCACATATGCATGAAAATGCTCTGCAACACTGAGTAAACATTTCATAAACAAGAAATAAAACAATATAATCAAGAGATTTTTTACAATTTCACAAACTTGTGTTTTGCTTCAAACCTATTACTAGAGATGTGCAATAATGGGCCAATTTTCCATAAGCAAGACAGATAATGCACCATGAAGTGATGTTACATGTGGGTATACCCAAAGTCCTTTTAGGCAAGTCCCTCCACTCAGCAGCCATATTGCAACGCATTTTGGGCACTTTTGGCAGGCTTCACAACACCAATCTTGCTCCAGCGGCAAGATCACAACACATGATTGGCACAATCAATGTCTTCACAACACACCACATGATTGGCTCAATGTATTTACATGTCCACGTTTTGCCACGGAGGGGGGTGTGATATATGTAGACAACACCATACGTTACAAACTAACCCCATGCATTTCTATGGAGGATTTTTTGAGTGCTGTGTCTCCTCATTAGAAAGTCTACCTCCTTAAAAAGCTCATGGTGTTCATGTATTCCAAGGCTCCCGAGCTGTTCTTGACCAAACGCTGCGACCCTCGTTGCTTTAGGCGCCATGCCAGATAGCCCGTCCCTCTTCCAGCATCGTAGAAGTGTTCCTGCAAAATAATGTGGGCAAGAACTATGATTATCCAGATCAATAGTTGAACATTATTATTATATATAACCTTAAATGGAAATGAGTAAAATCTTACATAGCCATTGGTGGAGTAAGGATCCCTGAGATTAGGAAACAGTCACAATGCCGAGTGCATATCTTTTTCCTTGACTTCGTACTGGTATCCTAAAAACAATAGGAAAATGATATTAGATATATTCAGACAACATTACAAGCTATAAAATGGAAGAGTGATTAAACATGGATTATGGATAAAACAGACTTAACGCTTCTTGCCACTAAAATATGCTTAAGTAATATTACATTACATTAGGCTAACACATTTTTAACCAAAGCGACTAACATGGTAGCAGTTTAAGTTTTAAAGCAATTCTCTCAACAATTTTAGGACAATTTAAAAACAGTAGAGTACAGTAAGAATAAGTGCATCAGTGAGTGCTGTTTTTAAACAGTTGAGTGTCAGTTCAAGACAGGTGGTAAGTACTAGGATCAGCAAGACTTGTTGTAAGTAGTGCTATGAGAGGAGATGTTCTCTAAAGAGCTGGGTCTTCAGGAGTTTTTTGAAAATGGAGCCACTGTGTAGTTGGTAATAGATATCCCTACAGCTAAGGTTCTACCTTATAGCATTTATCAACCCCACAATCACCAGTTCAATATTGTTTTTACACAGCAATTCTACTACCTAATACCTGGATTAAAATACATTAATTTAGGGTTTTCTTGTCACTCTGCAGGCAGGTTGTGTGAGGCTATATGTGCACAATAATGATTTTTCATTTTATTTCACATTACATTATTCACCCTATTACATGCACTCTATTTTTCTCACTCAAACAGTCAATTGTGATGTTATGTTACAATGTTCTCACTTTGAATGAATGGAATGATAACATTGGATCAATGTAAAAATGGCACTACCACTGAAAAGTCTGAGTAGGGATGTCCTGAGATAACCCCACCCATGGAATCCCTCTCGTTTAGTCAGAAAAGAGTTAATCGTTTGACTGGACCTAACTGTTGTATACAATTAGATTAATTTATTCAAAACAAAACATACCCATGGACCAGGATATTCAGAAGATGCCTTCTTGTGCAGTGTGTCAAGGTGCTCTACTATACTCCTCCATTATTTCCTCTCCCATTTAACTCTTCTCCAGAACCTCCTGGACCATCTATGCGTAAAAAAAGAAACAATAACAGTGATACACTTGTAAAGAGAAAACTTACATGCACCCTCTAAAAAGTGTAAATCCAGAGTACAAACAAGAAAGCTAAGGGGGCAGCTAGAACGTCAAAAAACAAATGCTATTTAATACCACTGATAGTGCTCAAAATATAATTACACTTCGGTGGTTGTGTGATGAGGGTCTCTACAGACAAACAGAAGTATTGTAAACTTGGAAAGTGTACAGAGAGATTATAACAAGACCTGTATCTGAAGGAAGCAAATTGCTTGGCTTCGTGTTCTAGTAGCATGAAATCAGTGGGATTTTGATCTTGCAGCACTGGATCTGCAAGCAGATCTGACTGAATCTAATAAACATACTTTACGTTCAGCCAGATCTGTGCAGAGCTGCAAGATTGAATGTGCCCACTGATTTGACACTACCGGAACACAAAGCCAGGCTTCTGCATTTTGGAGAGGAGACAGACAAGGATTTCTCCTAGTGATATTTTAATTTTAAATGCTCACCTGTTTGGCCTTTTTCTGCCGAATCTCCTATGGCAGAGGTGTTCTCTTCTTTTGCACCAGTGGATTGATGTGCCTTGTTTGAAGAACAAGAAAAAAAAAATTGGAATCTTAAAGGGCTGCTTTAAGAAATTCGGTCTCCGATTTTATTTCACTTAATTCAACTAAAGGGTGACAAAATCTTTTTTTTTTTTTAACCATACCCACTTTATTTGGCGTGAACACATTTCACAATTTTCTTCATCAGGTTTGAACGTGTACCTAAAGCCTTCACGCCAAATAAAGTCAACAAAATATACCCTCCAGTGTGCGATTTATACTAGTTTTTGACTTTTTAATAGTTATACTGCACACCATCAGCACCTGCAAAAGGGCTGTGCACAGGGATTTTGAACTTTGATTGATTTCAAATGTATGGATTTTTTTTCAAAAAAGGATCATAAGGATCTGCATTAACTCCAGCCAGGATACAAAGTGTGCGTGTGAAATCATTAAGAAACATGCCTAAGGTCAGGCTGATTCATAGTCTAAACAAGCTAGAAAAAAGAAAGAAAAAAAAAAAAGCGTTGCAATATGGCTGCCGAGTGGAGGGACTTGCCTAAAAGGACTTTGGCTAAACCACATAAAACCTCACCTTCTCGAATTAAACTTTGAAAGGAAAAACCAGGCAGCAGTTTGAGGTACTTTTTTCTCCATGGTACTGGACATTGATGAGCATTTTGCTGACCCTGTTAAAACAAAGAAAATGATTACATCAATACAAGAACAACAATGATTTGACTATCAGCAGTATATCAACTAACCAGCAAAGGACTTCTAAACTTTATTCTGACATAATTTACCACAGGTTACCAAATGTTTCAAAAATGTTTCAAGTGTTTTGTCTTAAAATATGTTCATATAATCCCTACTTTTTAAGCAACATGACTGGTAATAACTTAAATAATTTCATTAGGCAGTAAACTCGTCTACATTTTACCATATCCATAAAAAAACTGCTCATAATTTCAGAGAATAAACATTTCTTACTCTGCTCAGCTGTAACGTTATGCCTGATGGACTGAATATCCTTATGCATGTGCTTGCAAGCTATTGAACCACAATTTCTACAAATATCTAAAATAAGTATCAGCTAGCTAACTTCTATACTCCTTGGCTTACCTGCACCCTTTATAAGTTAGGAAACAAAGAAATTGATCTAACCCAAATAAAGCCAACAGACTCTAACAGAAACGAATACCAGTGCCATACAGAGAATGGAGACTGCACCAAACCAACCAGGCTAACGGTTACCTTACACCTCTGTTTGCTACAAATGCCTAACAGTTAAACGAATGCCCTAGTGGTCTCAGCTAATGTTAGCTAGCAGCAATTTTTTATAACCAAGCAATAGTGTTCAGTTCAACCAAACGTCAATGAGTCGACAGACTGTTATAATTAGTCAGTCAACAGATCAATTTGTGCCAGGTGAGCATTTGGCAGCACACTAACGTTAGATCGCTATGAACAGTGGAGTTCTGGCTGTAACTAATGTTAATCAGCTAGGCTACGTTAGCATGTTAGAGCTATTCCCTCAGTGGGTATTCAAATTCCAACCGCCTTTTCGAATTTCAGAAAGGACTTTAAGACGTTGTCGACTCCAATATTATATTAATGTCAGTTTACAGTTTAAGTATTACAAATTAACATAAACTTAACCATTTCAATTTGATAAGGTTATAACCCACCGAAGTTATGTTAGCTTGCTGGATGTTTTACCAATAATTTTCTGAGCTAGCTAGTGCTAGCGACCTTGCTACTAGCTAGCGACCAAGCTAACGTCACCAATATTTCATAGTAGGTAAAACACGTTGGTATGAAAACATATACCTGTGATGTGACATTACTTAATTGTGTATTTGTCGTAGTTTTCATGCTAGCTTACAGTAGTATAGGGAACAAATTAATTTACCTTTTACTATCCCAAGATGTACTTCAATGGCGTCCATCTTCTTTTCAAAAATCTCAACTGAAGGACCGGAAGTGTAAATGACTCCAGCCCAGAGTTCGTACATTCACACCCACTTAAAACACTAGGTTGTGAGTTTTAATTACACCGTCGGTGTACATGTTTGTTCAAACAACTCCCGAAGTTACACTAATTAACACTAATGAACACTGAAAAATATGTCTCTGAAAAATTAACACTTAATAACACTGTCAATTTTACTGTGTACTAGAGTAGCCTAAAGTGAGCATTCAAATGACAGAAGCTCCTACAGAATTAAGCTCATCAAGATGACTACAACCCCTGGCAATTATGAATTATGGATATTATGCAATCACCACTCTTGGAAGAGTTTTATACTTCATTTAAAAAAAAAAATAGATGAACATTCTGGCTTTGTGAAACCTAGCTAAAAAATACCAAAAATTGTATTAATTTAAGGCTATACAGTGAAAGTTTATAATAATATTATAATAATGTATTGTATTAATATAAGTTTATGTACCCTCAGACCTGGTCAGTTGTTTTTTTTTTACAAAAATATCAAAATAACCTTATTCAAAATAATAGAAACAAACTAGAAAATGTAATTTCGAGGAAATGAAAATGCAAAACATGTAAAATGCATAACATATATTAACACACACACACAGACCAAGTGCATGAAAATGCATAACATATATTAACATAACATGCATAACATATATTAATAACATAAAATGCACAACAAACTCTTATTTAGAAACAGTTGAAAAGGCTGAACAGTTAAATAGTTGAGTAGTTTAAATAGTTAAATTATATATTATAGTGAGGATATTTATTTTAAAACAGTTGTGGGCAGAGGAAACAGTTGCACAGGATCTGTTGTCTTAAGAGAGCCAGATTGTATGCTTAAAGCCTGAGACAGAGTATATAGTTTAAAAGTTGAATGTAGATAGTGTAATGGATGTTGATAGACAGAAAGTTGAATGGATGTTGATGGATAGTTTAATGGGTGGATGAGTGAATGGTTTGAAGAGGATGAATGGATAGAAAGTTGGATGGAATGTGCCTTATATCCTTGTAGAATGGAGAGACACAGAGAGAGTTGGTATAGTTGAGCAGAAAGCAGTTGATACAGGTGCAATCAGTTTAACTGGCTCTTTGATGGGGCCTACAGCTGGACCTAGGCTAGCTACTCTGCGAAAGATCTGCCGTGGCCGCCGAGCTGTTGCTGACCTGCGAGCTGCCTTGCCAACTGCAGACTAACGTTAATGGTGAAGAGCTGCAATCTCACGGAGCAACAAACGGTTGCTGTTATGTCCACCGAATTGCGGATCTACATGATCGCCCAGTACTTTGGACTGTGCTTCCAGTCATCTCCAGACTGCGGTCTACAAGGCCTAGCTTCTAACGTTAATGTTATCTCCAGACTGCCAGTGAATTCACCGGGTTGGTCAGTTGCTAAAGAACTTTGTTGGCATTGCCTCGGTTGTGAAGACACAGCTCTGTGCGCAGTTTTCACGGATCATCATTGCCCTTGGACATTTTCAGCTGGTTTGGAAATTGGACTAATTTTAACATCACTTTTCCCCCTTTTTAAATATATTTTCTTTTTTTTATTTGTTTATTTGTTTTGTTGTCTGTCTTGTATGTATTGGTGTCACGGGTACGCTGGCGACTACGCCTCTCCGTCCGGTATTTTTTGTATTTGTTATTTTTTAAATGTATTTGTCATGTCTTGATGTCATGGGTACGCTGGCGACTACGCCGCTCCATCCGGCATCGTTTGTCTTGTTGTTATGTGTCTTGTTTGTGGAGCGCTTTGGGTTGCACTATGTGCATGTTAAATGCGCTGACTTGACTTGACTTACTGTAGTTGAGCAGCTGGCCGTTGATACAGGTGCAAATCAATTTAATTAGCCCATTGTGATGTCATAGTGCCAATGCAAAGTCTATGGGGGAAAATAAGCTTGTTTTTTGTTAATATCTCAAAAAGTATAAAGTTTACAAAAGTGAAAAATACATTGCTCAAATGTCCTTTTCAAGACCTACGTTACAAAGTTTGAACGAAGTTTCTACGTTAAACGGTTAAAGCTGAATTAGACGCAAAAATTTGGTGGGAAGAATAAGAAGAAGAAGAAGAAGAAGAAGACTTTGGATATTTGAAAATGTCAAAATGCACTGTTCTGTTCTGTTATCCCAAATTTCTGATCTAATTCAAGAGAGTGTATGGCCCCCTAGTGGTTGTTTTGTGCACTCTCTGTATTCCGCTCCCTTGCTCGCTCGCTGTTGTGTCTGCGCGTGTGAATTAATATTAGTTGCTCGTGAAGATGTGTCACTGAGCTCTCGACTAATGGCACTATAATAAAGCCATAGTTTTTACACAAAGCTAACCACCTGCAAAACAAACATTAAAATCACACATATCGCCTCCAAGATAATCAGTCTCCCCACACCCAGCCTATCAGACATGAATGACAGCCATCACACGCCTAGCACATCCAATAACAGCTGACACAGACCATCCCCTGAACCAATTGTTCACATCCGGCCGCAGATATGCACTGAACTGGACAAAGCCACCTTCAGAAAAGCTTTTGTTCCCACCGCCATCACAGTGCTAAACACCGCCATCTCAGTGCTAAACAAACTGTAATGCAGCCACCATCACCTCAGTGTTGCCTAGTAGATTTATGTTCTTCACTTTGCTGTGTCTGGTGTGAGTGTCTTAATGTGATGTGATTTTTGGTGTTGAATGGGTATGGGATATATGTCACTGTCCTATGTCATGCTTGTGCTGTGGGTATGGGATATATGTCACTGTCATATGTCATGCTTGTGCTGTGTGGATGGGATATATGTCACTGTCATATGTCATGCTTGTGCTGTGGGTATGGGATATATGTCACTGTCCTATGTCATGCTTGTGCTGTGTGGACGGGACACATGCCACATGGGGGGACGTCCCATATGTGTTACATGTTAAATGTGTTTATATGTGCAGTGTTACATTACATTACATTACATTTGGCTGACGCATTTTTAGCCAAAGTGACTAACAACATGGTAAACAGTTTAAGTTTTAGAGCAATTCTCAACAATTTTAGGACAATTTAAAAAACATTAGAGTACAGTAAGAATAAGTGCATCAGTGAGTGCTGTTTTTAACAGTTACGTGTCAGTTTAAGACGGCTGGTGAGGGCTAGGATCAGCAAGACTTGTTGTAAGTGTTGCTATGAGAGTAGATGTTCTCTAAAGAGCTGGGTCTTCAGGAGTTTTTTGAAAATGGAGAGGGATGTCCCTGCCCTTGTAGGAACTGGCAGTGTGTTCCACCAACGAGGAACAACAGATGAGAAAAGTTTGGATTGGCTTGAGCGTACTGGTGGTAGAGCTAGACGTCGTTCGTCTGAGGAGCGCAGCGGTCTGGGGGTAGCGTATGTCTGTATGAGGGCATTCAAGTAGGTGGGAGCAGAACTGGAGACTACTTTGTAGGCAAGCGTTAGAGCCTTGAATTTGATGCGGGCCGCCATAGGTAGCCAGTGTAGCTGGATGAGCAGCGGGGTAACATGTGCCCTTTTAGGTTGGTTGTAGACCAGGCGCGCCGCCGCGTTCTGGATAATCTGAAGGGGTTTCACTGCGCAGGCTGGGAGACCTGTCAGGAGGGCGTTGCAGTAGTCGAGTCGTGAGATGACTATTGCCTGAACCAGAAGTTGGGTAGCATCTTGAGTCAAGTAAGTCCTGATTTTCCGTATGTTGTAGAGTGCGAAACGGCATGACCGAGCGACTGAGGCAACATGATCTGAGAAGTTTAGTTGGTTGCCGAGAACAACTCCTAGATTTCTTGCAGTCCTGGTAGGTGAAACAGACAGGGAGTCAAATTTGATGTTGATGTCGTGGTGTATGGTAGGTTTAGCTGGGAGGACCAGCAGTTCAGTCTTTGAGAGGTTCAGCTGGAGGTGGTGTGCCTTCATCCATGTAGCTATGTCTGAGAGGCAATCCGAGATCCGTGCTGAAACCAAGGGGTCATCAGGTGGAAAGGACAGATAGAGCTGTGTGTCGTCTGCATAGCAGTGGTATGAGAAGCCATGCGAACGGATAATCTGTCCCAAGGAGGTGGTGTAGATAGCAAAGAGAAGGGGGCCCAGCACTGAACCCTGGGGGACCCCTGTGGTGAGATGGTGAGGTGCAGATAGCTGACCAAGCCATGATACGTTAAACGAGCGTCCTGTGAGGTAGGATTCAAACCAGGAGAGAGTGTTGCCACAGTTACCTTGAAAAAGTAATCTGATTACTGATTACTCCTTTAAAAAGTAACTTAGTTACTTTACTGATTACTTGATTTTAAAAGTAACTAAGTTAGATTACAAGTTACTTTATTAGTTACTTTAAGCAGCTGCCGACAACACCCCCACCGCCTCAACATAAAAATGATAACCGGTTTTGCCAATACTCACTATACTGGAAGTGCATTTTAACAGTAATGCCAACAATGTAGCTAACATCCCAACCTAACCTACTTAGATACTGAAATGCAGATGTTTGTTCAATAATGTCTAGTCAGTACACCAAATAAGGAAGGCCTATTGATAGAAATTGTATTAGTAAAATATGTAGATTTTGGTAGTTTGGCCTTTTCATGTAGCCTTGGCAAATAGCCATCTAGTATAGGCCTGAGTAATATGCAAATGAAATTACACTTGTTAAACTCACCTCAACAAGTCTTGCAATCATTTAACCCGTAGTGAGCAATGCTATATATAGATATAAGCCCACCTACACTGAAAACTGATTGGTTGATTTAGCAAAACGGACCAGGATGCTCTGTCTTGGATGCGCTTGCAGGCACACACGCACCACTCCTCTCTCTCTCCCTCTCCGTTGTGTGCGCGTTAAAGGGGAACTTGGAAACTAGGCAACTATTTCAACGTAATAAACCTGTTTAGAAATCATTTGGATGGTTAAATGATCTGTTTCGGTGAAAATGGTGACTTTTCCCGCTGCCCCTAGTGTCCCCAGGCGGAAACCTTGCAACATTGAGACTACCGTCCCGGAAAGAGAAGTGAGATACAAGAAACTCTGGTGTTTCTTACCTTGTAACATCCACATTGTCAGCCGAACTTATGCTAACCGTTTTGCTAGCTTGTAAACAAATCCATGTGCTTTATTGTTACCTTTTTCCACAGTTTGAAATAGCATAATGCACAATTTCTCCAGCAGAGGGGGAAATCCTGCCAAGTTTCCCTTTAAACTTAGATGCACACGCGATTTGAAGTCCGGTCTGGCTTGCGTGCTCTTGTTCGCTCTAGGTTCCAGCAGATTGTATGTAATTTGCGGGCGTCAGGATATCAATATGTGGGAGACTCCCAAAACTTCGGGAGACTTGGGATGTCTAGCTAGACAGCACTTTGTCGCCAGCACAGAATGTACAACGTACCCTAATGTTGTCATGTTTAGCGGACACAAACTCAAAATAATGACTGTATAGATAAAATGTGCATCTCTCTCTTCCCTCCATTGTTGTTTACGTTTGTGTCGCTGCGTGGTTTTACACGTGAGTTGTCCTCATGCTGAAAAGGTTGGCATAGCCTACATCCCAGTCAAGCGCGCCGGAAGCACCGGTGCAGTTTCGGGGGTAAAAAAAGGGCAGTTGTTGACCACAACACTGACACGGCATCGCTCAGTGGTTCCCAAATGGGGGTACGTGAAGGCACTTCAGGGGATACGTGAGAACAAAAAAAAAACAAAAAACACACCATTTCTTCTCTGTTACATTGCTCCGCAACTGTTCCTAGCAGCGAGAAGCCTTAATTGCACGTGACAGAGCAGAAGTGGGGCTTTCCAACGAGATCACGCACTTGTCTGTACGTTAAAGTATGAAGATTAAAAAAAATGAAATTAAATCAAATTGCATCATATTTACAGTCTCTGCGTTCACCTGCGCACCCATTACTCTCGTTTGAATTACTTGCAAACCCGTGAACGCATAGATATGGCAAGCATATCAGATGAAAGAGGAGACACAGGGCTACCCATGTACCAAGTATGTCGATCCTTATGGCTTATAAAAACAGACGAACTGACTGCAAAATAATAACGTCATGTACAAAAACCAACTGCACACCCATTACTCTCGTTTTAAACGCGGACCTGTCATCGGATAGATATGCCACGCATGTCGGATGAAAGAGGAGACACAGAGCTATCATTTGATACCAAGTACATCCTTCTGGGTTATAAAACAGACGAAGTGACAGCAAAATAATAACTTCATATAGCTCGACTTACCTCACCTTTTTCTCTGTTTTTGTGACAAAGCATGTTTATAATCCAACGCTATTGTGTGTTTCTCTATGGCAAAGAATGTTCATAATCCGGTTTTGAGATCCTAGCAAATTCCTGCATGGCATTCAATTCAAGGCTCACATTGCATCCCAATTTGTTCGACAAAGAAACACCTTTTTTGCCTTTACTTTGTTCATGGCAATGCAGTAAAACGTTGTAGAGAATCATGCAAACATAGGCTTACACGTAAACTCGGGTCAAATCAGGTCAGATCAGTTCGTGTTACAGATATGGAGCGCAGAAAGGTCATTTTAATCACTAATTAATGTATAACATGATTACAGTCAAACACAAAAGGAACAGGCACAGTTGGGTAACTAATTGTAGTGTCGTTTTCTTACGGGGATAAACAGTGACAGGTTACCGGGGGACCTTTTACGCTAACCTTCAAAATGTAGAAAGTAGGTTACGTGCAGATCTTTTCATCACAGTCATTGACAAGGCTTGGCTGCGTGCACAGGACAGAAAATGGAGATTGTGATCATTATTATTGTAGGCTACAGACTACCTCCTTATTTGTTCCTTGAATGGAAATTCAGGTTATGCTGGTGTGTCTGTGTCTGTCAATATCAGGCGCAGTTTATTTTAGCAGATTATCCATTTAGAACTTGTAGCCTAGACTAAATCACTCTGTGCATAAAAAGACGCTACTTGCAGTCCAATCAGCTTGAATGAAACCACCCGAAATCACTACACAGCACCTAACATAATGACAATTTTTGTTAGACTTTTTTTAAAATTATTATTAGACTATCTTATATCGTAATATCCCACGTGAAAACGTGCGTGAATAGTTGGCCTCTGGAATTTTCTAAATGGTCTCGGGGAACCCAGCCCGAAACCAGCTTTTTTTGGTTTTGTTTTTTTGCACCCCCACTTTCAAACTCGTTCCGGCGCCGCTGATCCCAGTAAACAAAACAGAGTCCTGGCGACGTCCCCTAAAGGTCCCCTGGCGAAAGTCACCTCCTCGACATTGTGTAGGGTTCCCTTTACATCCCTCGGACATCTGTTCAGGAGGTCTGAAAGACGTCCACGAGACTTTGAGAGGACGTCCTGTAATGGTCACCGCGACGTTATGCGCGCAACGTTTATTTCCGCGATGGTAAAAAAAAAAAAAAACATGAAGCGCGATTTAGTATGGTAGGCTATTACATCCTGTACGTCTCAGCGTTGCTAGGAGAGAAGGAACATGAACATGCATTAACGACTTGTTCTACAACTACACAATCAACTTCACTCACCTCATATTTTCACGCATGTATGAAATCACGTCCTCCGAATGCATTATTACACTAATGATGAGTAGACATGGACATTTATACCGGGATAGGATGTGCTGCTTTCACATCTATGGTGTCATTTTCTTAATAAACTAATACGACGTTTTAATGGGCATATCCCGTAGCATATTGTTCAAAATCATCAGAGTAGGCCTAGGCTAGCCTAAGATAAATTGTTCAAACCATATTGTTTCAAAATATTAAAAACTAATAATAGCCAAAAATACTAAAAATACGCAATGCATGCTGGGAAGCAAAACTCAACATGAAATAAAGTACATGAAACATAACTAGAATGCATTGACGTCACTCGTTTTCTTGGACCTGTGATCAAACAGGGACAGCCTATAAATGTAAGCCTATCTTCCTGGAACATTGCAGATAAAGAACAAATTATCGTTTTCTCTGAATGCTCTTTGTAGCCAACTTTAAGATGAAATAAATACATTCCAGATGTTTCTATTCTATATCATTGTTTTATTAATAAACAGTAAGGCTCTGGTGAGGCAGAGAGCTTGCTCCTCGTCAGAAATCTCATCGGATAGGCCTATGTGCACTCTTTGCTGTTTCCACAAGAAGCTGCTGTAACAACATAGATAGATACTTTAGTCATCCCCAGACGTGTAACGTGAAGTCGTGCATGGATGTGATGTCTTCGTCCTGCAGGCAGTAGCCAGAGTAACTCCGCTGCCATGTGTGAATAAACAAACGTCCCCCCCATGTCCCCGGTATAACGTTATTGTCGGGTCCTTAGGAGGTATTTGAAATGACCAAATGCAAATCCGAGGGACCTGACGGTGGTCCCCAGAAAGTCCTGCACCGGACGTCACGCAATAACCAAACGATAACTTGCTCCAGACGTCAATAAGGTCACCAGAACGTCCGCTAGAGAACATGACGTTCGGGACCAATCGGGGACGTCGTGAATGTCGGCATAAGGTCCGGGGGACGTCCCGTGTTTGTCGGGATGACGTTAATCCCCGAGACAAGAAGAAAGCAAAGAATATACCTTTTTACTAAGGAAAATGACAAAATAGTAACGCACAGTGATTTAGATAAGTAACTTTAATCTGATTATTGGTTTGTAAATAGTAGCGCGTTAGATTACTTGTTACCGAAAAAAGTGGTCAAAATAGGCCAAAACGCGTTACTGGCATCACTGGTAGTGTGCTATGGAACATAATGGAAAGTGTGTGCAAATGATTATCCCTATGGGACCAAAGACTCTATCTACCTACCTACCTTTGTTTCACAAAGCCACAATGTTCATCTGTTACAGAAACATACTTTTGAGACACATCTATGTTTTTTTCTCTTACTGAATTAAGCTATCAACATTACTACATAAGGCTACCTCTCTTTCTGGGTCAATTAACCTCGCTGATGTTCTCGTTTTGAAGTTGTACACAATCATATCCAGGTCTTGGGGGGGGGGTATGCTTTGATTTAAAATAGTGTAACATATTAATTGCCATACTTGATATCCTAACCTGCATGCACCTCCAGGCAGTTGGTTGGTTGTGTGTTCGTACAGTTCTTTTTTCAAATGCCTTTATTTACAATGTGCAACATTTGTGCTGTTTAACACTAGGGGGCGCCACAAGCTCACCCTGCCGTTAGTCCCACCTCCTCGGCCGTAAGCGTAAACCAGCACGTGCCACTGGTATGCAGCCGCCCGCGGACCAATCAGACGGTGTGTCCCAGCGCTCTAAACCACTGTATACAGACAACATAATCGCCCCTAAACAAATCAGCTGGACATTAGAAGCAGCCTGGCTAAATGTCACAAACAATTTCACTCTGGAGCAGATAGGGTAAGCGTAATCAGAAGCAACCGTATTTAAATGCCTCCAATAGAACCCCAGCCTCTACTCTCAAGGGTGGTTAGAGTTGTCCTGGGCCCCTTCCGGTCACTGGCTGCTGCTATGAAGTGTGTGCGCCGGGTGTGTGGAGTGTGTGCGGTTGTGTGGAGTGTGCAGTTGTGTGAAGTGTGTGTGGTTATGTCGAGAGTCGAGTCAGTGTGTGCGGTTGTGTGGAGTGTGCAGTTGTGTGAAGTGTGTGCGCCGGTTGTGTGGAGTTTGTGTGGTTATGTCGAGAGTCGAGTCAGTGTGTGCGGTTGTGTGGAGTGTGTGTTTGGATGATGGATGGTCGCCTTGTCAATAAGCTAACCACCAGCCAAACAGCTGAAGCGATCACACACAATCTCACAGATTTAGCAACACAATCTATAGGGCCACCAATGCCTAGTTTGGGTGACCTTATGGTTGTGGTCATGTTATGTGGTTCTTGGCAAACGCGTTTGTCCTAGTTATCTGAAAATATTCTACAGCAATAAAAATGCTGAACAGGGCAGCTGGGGTAATGTGCTGAACAGGGCAGTCAGCTGTTTACGGCCGTGAGCTCTAGATAATGAGTGAGTCCCATGCATCATCTCTAAGCGCCAGACTCGCAGTCACAGCCTATACACACACACACACACACACACACACACACACACACTCACACTCACACACACACTGCCAATGCAACACAAAACAAAAACATGCGCTGCTCTTAAAATTGAGTTATCACAGATAAGATAAAATTACTATAAACTAGGCCTATACTATAAATTGATTAGAACAAGAATTAAGAAAAGTCAAAAAGTTTAGCATGTGGCTCTTATTTTGAAGTTGTATGTCTGTGTGTGTGTGTGAGAGAGAGAGAGAGAGAGAGAGTGAGTGAGTGAGTTTGTGTGTGTGTGTTTAGCGAAGGGTCTGTGGCGGCCGCTCGAGCTGCAGCGGGCGGTTAGGAGGGAGGGGGCTGGGGCTGGCCGCTTCTACTGTAACTTGACTTCCCCAAGTGCGTACTGCAGAGTGGACTTCACCGAGCCGTGACTCTCCGCACCGGACCTAGCAGCAAACTTTACAATCTTAGCCGAAGTGATAAACCAACCACCGACAGGCGGTAACGCGGCTCCCAAAAACTCTTCGAGTGCGTTCAGAAGGCGAGGACCTTCTGAGATTCCGATCAGCCAACCCGTTAGTTTCCCCCGTCGCGCAGGCTACCAGACGCTCTCTATTGTTGCACCCGTGTGCCTTGTGATGGTCTGATGTCCGTCAGATCGCCGATGTGAAAACCGCTCTTGGGTCGGACAATCTCGGGATTCTGCTCACAATGGGAAAGTTTGTGTTTTTGGAGTCGTCCTTATATGGATAACTAGCGCGCGTGCAAGCCCCGGTAAGTAACGGAGAGCGGTCTTGACCTCTCTTAACTTCTATACGCAACTGTGGCCGCGAATGTGGCGCTTTCCATGAGGCTGTATTATATCACATTAGTGTGTTGAATAAACTAATCTGTAATTCGCCCTTGATATATAAGTCGAAACTATAATAGAGTGAGTGATGCGAAGTTAAATGGCAGTTGCTCATCTCCTCATGCAGCTCCTATTGGCCTGGTCAAGTCCTGAACCCTGGTCATCTTCTAGGCTACTAGCCTACTTATTCTGAACCCTGGTCATCTTCTAGCCTACTTATTTGGGTCACACAATCAGCTGCACACAAGTGTGTGTTACTGATATACAGGCTTATATTAAGATGTTTTATTAAGGTTGAAATAGCAGTGAGGTGTCTTTCTAGTGGCTAAAGTGTGTGTGTGTGTGTGTGTGTGTGTGTGTGTGCTACTGAGATAAGCTTACATTGAGATTTTGTTCTGTGTGTCTAGGTGTCTAGGCTATTTTATGTCATCAAGTAGGCTATGTGTTTTTGTCTAAGCTGGTATGTTGCCCTCTGAAATTCTGAAATTAAAAAAAATAATGATAACTGGACAAATGTGGAGATTCTGAAACTGTTTTTGTGAAAGTGACAAGAGGAGAGTGTGTGTGTATGTGAGAGAGAGATAATTTGAGAGAGTGTGTGTGTGTGAGAGAGAAAAGAGAGTTTGAGAGTGTGTGTCTGTGTGTGAGAGAGAGAGCTTGAGAGTGTATGTGTGTGTGAGAGAGAGAGAGAGAGAGAGAGCTTGAATGTTGAATGAGTGGCAAATTGGTCGGGTAATTTGGGACATCAGGCAAAATGGACGAATAAGGTTTTGCATCTTGGATTCTTCAAACACAGCAACCAATCACCGAACACATTATTGCCTTATTGCAGATGTCTACAGATCTACAGATATGAAACAATAATTTTGATTGGTCTGGTTCCAGTTAAGGATGCCATGTGGCATGTTGATTTGCTCTGTTTAGTATATAAATATATATAGGTTATAAATTAGGGATGCACAATATATCAGCGGCCGATATATTATTAGCCGATAAGTGAAAAAATGAAAATATTATTATCGGTCAGATAACATAATTCTGGCCGATAATTTGCGCCGATATTTAGTCCTAATTTAGGCCCACGTAAGGTCAGTCTGGCTACACTGAGCTACTTGAGCTTGGTTGGCTATACTTTTTCCTCAATGTCAGCGGTGTGAATGTATTTCACCACTCTAACAAAATCTTTGGATATGCCTTCATTTGGGAATCTGTGCATCTCAAAATCCTCTCGTGAATGATCCGCCATTTAACCTTAACAGAGCGGAGCTCAGCCCTATCTAGAGCCGTCTTGTGCTGGTGTGTTTGCACTTTACCGCGCTGGTCGGGGAAACAAATAAACAAACTCGTTAGTGGGAAGAGTACATAAGTAGGCCTAGTTCTACAGTAAGTTGTGTTTTAGTATTATATTTGCATTACTTTAGCTTGGGTTTTGTATTATTACCTAGAAATATGCTAACCATTCCTGCTTCAGTTCCAGACAGGTCATCATAATAAGTTATTAAAACCTTCGGGTCTAACTCCTTTAATTTCTGCTGCAGCAGGTTGTGCGCAACAGAGTAGACGGACATAAGATACAGTCTGAGGAGTTGCAGCTTTATTCAGTTACCCGCAGTTGAAACCTAAGTTTCCCTCACAAACTCTGATTTGGTCGCTATACTGTAGCTTATTCAAAGCTGAGCCGTTTATGAGCGTTTAGTCCTAAACGATTCAAACTCTCTAGCCACTCACTCGCAATTCACTGACGTCAGTTTCACTTAAAGGAGCCACACATACTGTAGGGCTAGGCTACTGTTATGTTGTTGACTGCTGTACTATTGAGGACTATTATGAGTTCTGTCCATCATTTGGTGGTAGGTAAAATTACTGCAATAAAATTATGCTTATTAAATGCTTTCCCCAAATCACTTTTCACAATTTGATTTTCAAGAGTAATATTATCGATTATCGTATCGGTATCGGCCACAACAAACCAATAAATATCGGTTATCGTTATCGGCCCTAAAATTCCATATCGTTGCATCTCTATTATAAATATATAGGTTATATATATATATATATATAATATATATATATATATATATATATATATATATATATATATATATATATATAATATCCAATATATTGCAGCCACACTAGTGAGGGTACAACACCAACACATGCTTTAGGATGTTGGATTGGACTGATTTGTAGGCTAATAATAATAATAATAACAATAAAAAGAATATGAACAATTTTAGTTTTTATGGGAAAGGGGTTTGAGTGGCTGTCCCATGCGTATGATACATTTAGAAAAAGAAATTCTGTGAAAATGGGTGGATTTGGATAAAACATTTATGCATTGTGTGTGTGTGTGTGTGTGTGTGTGTGTGTGTGTTGGAGCAGTGGAAAGGTAATGTGTGTGTGTGTGTGTTTGTGTGTGTGTTGGAGCAGTGGAAAGGTAACGTGTGTGTGTGTGTGTTGGAGCAGTGTTAAGGTAACGTGTGTGTGTGTGTGTGTGTGTGTGTGTGTGTGTGTGTTAAGGTGACGTGTGGATTCAGGATGAGTCTCCTGCACTTCGCCGTGTTGCTCTCAGCTGCCT
>NC_055957.1:1560818-1563318 GCF_018492685.1 Alosa sapidissima | reverse complement strand
ATTATGACGTCATATGGTGGCGGCCATCTTGGATTATAGAATTTTCATGAAAAGTCGCATGTTTGAATGATAAAATGCACCACTTCTTTCCCCCCAAAATGTCCCTCACCTTCTGTATGCTATATTGCACAATACTGAATGCTCAGGTAAATAGTAAGTAGTGAACAAACTGTGTAAATCATTACTAATAAATGGCAGAAACAAACCAAATGCATGTAGCGATAGACTGGCCTTTTGCTGTAGAGATTTTCCATTTACTACATACAGACATACAGTAGGCACTCTGATTCCATGTATGGGCCACATATATATTATTCAGATGACACACAAACACAAGTAGACAAGACCTGTTTAGTTCAAAAGCTCATTTGCCACGGCAAGGCACAGATCAGGAGTGAGATGACGAGACAAGACAAGAGACAATGTTAGTATTTTTTTTCTTTTTGTTGATGTTTTTGTGTTTTTCTTAGCTGACAAAGACACACACATCACAAGGACATGAACACACAAAAAGGAACACATAGTGTACTGTATGTCTTAAATGATCAGGGAAGTAGATAGCAAATCAACAGTGTAAATCATTACTAAATGGCTGACATTTTTTTTTTTATGTAGCAGGCCTTTTGCTGTAGAGATAATGACTCCCTATCCCTATCCATACAGGGCCGGCATTCCCATCATCTTGTGATAGACTATGCATGACCTAATGTGTGTGTGTGTGTGTGGGAGAGGGAGAGAGCGTGTCACCACCTCCACCATGCGAGCAGCATGGCCAGATCTGCCTCGCGCGCGCCGAGTGGAGAGAATTTGCGCAGCTCGGACTAGGCCTACTGTCATTCTCATTGCGACTCCCCACACTGCCACTACGTTTCCCCCTAACTCTCCTATGAGCACTTCGACCTCGTCTAACATACCCAGTCGCATTAGACAAAGGCTCCACCACGTTACTGTCGCCGCGATTGTGGAGAGGCAAAAGACAGAAGCTAGCGCTATTAGGCTACCTCCAGCCTTGTTCGCCACACCACTAACACCCTGCTAACTTCCCGATGAACACTCCGAACCCGTGAAACATTATTCCCACCAGTGACATTGGGCAAACGATTCAACGTTTGTGCTTGGTGTAAGCTAAACTATGGAGTAAACTCTCACTTTGTCCAGCTGCATCATTGAAGGCAGGGACGCATCTGAAGCCTCACTAAACGAATCACCGTCATTTCCTGAAGGCAGATATTCCCCTTCAGAATCAGGGTCCGCGAATAGAAGACCCAACACTTCATTTCAGGTAAACTTTTTTGATGCCATTAGACGATAATCTAATGCAAATACTCGCTGACGTTGACAATATCGCTCTGACAAAGTGGCTCACACGCACACTAGCTCCGGTATTTCATGCACTGATTCAATTAGCTGTAGCTAGAAAGTTTTGTTTAAAGCGTGTCCTTTTTTCGACTCGGGGATGACGTATGACATGTCTGCCATCTAGTGGAGTGGAAGTCGAACGAAATATGACACCCTATTTGACTAAATCGGCCGTTTTACTCAGTGCCGCATCTTGTCGACTATAGTCGCCTGTGGCGCCTAGAGGGTTAAGAAGACACATTTCGCGGAAACATGAGAGTGTGCTACGGAGAGCAAAGAAAAACGTGAGCAATTTGAATATGCTTCATATCTAGTAGAAGGCTAAAGTAAAACTTGGATGCTAAGCCTGTATTCTTTAGGCAATTAATCCCACTGATCCCTTTAGTTTTAGGCTTATGTGTATTGACGTTGTCAAGCGTGTTTGTTGTCGCACTACTTTTTAAAATAAATGTTCTGAGTGAAATATATTGCCGTTGCTCTTAGTTCTTTGGGATTTAAGTTTTCTGTTTAAGGTGACAATTCGGCTTGTAGATTATTTCTCCCTCTTTTAAATTGGAGGGAGCATGGAGTGATTTCACTGCAGTGGGATGGTTTTGAAGTGGAGTGGGGAGCGAAATTGAGCGGAGCGACCTGACGCAAATTTGAGCTAAGGAGCGGCCGAGTAAACAGCCACCTGAGCGAAGTGCAGTGTTGACTTGAAGGAAGATGAAGGAAAGCCCTCTAATCGGACGAGCAAGACTGACAAAGGCCTAGGTCAGGCCTGCCCGTGGCTACGCGTATGCTTTCTAAATTATTTAGCTAACTCCATCCCCATCAACGAACTTAGGCTACTATGCCAATATCTTTGAAATTTAACGTTCTTGGTTTTATTAGGAAGACATGAATTCTGGGTGGGTTTGGGCAAGCCTCGTGTGAGCAGTATCGAGAGCACAGAGCGGCCTCCGGCCTCTAAATTAAAAAGCGATCTGCGCTCAAATTCCATCCATATTACACAAAACTATAAAATAATCTAAACTTCATTCACTCTCGGTGTATAGATCAGGACAGACTTGCGGAACAGGCTGCAGGGCAACAGTCTGACAACCTGCATGAAGATAAGCATTATGGTCCAATAGTAAAACAGTGCAATTACCAAAGGGCC
>NC_055957.1:1528318-1553318 GCF_018492685.1 Alosa sapidissima | reverse complement strand
TGCTTCTGCATGGGTCCTGGGGCTAGTTGGAGCCGTCATTGCCTGGGTCCTGTGGCTCGGTGGAGCCATCGTTGCCTGGGTCCTGTGGCTCGGTGGAGCTGTTGCTGCATGGGGCTTTAGGCTCGGCAGAGCAGTCATTGCACGGATCTTGGGCCTCGGTGTAGCTGCTGCTGTATGGGTCGTGGAGCTCGGTGTATTTGCTGCATGGTTCTGGGGCTCAGCGAAGTCATCGTTTCATGGGTCGGGGCTCGGCGTAGCTGCTGTTGCATGGTTCTCGGGGCTTGCTGAAGCTGACGTTGCATGGGTCCTGGAGCTCAGCGTAGCTGTTGCTGCATGGTTCTCGAGGCTTGGTGGAGCCGAAGTTGCATGGGTCCTGGATCTCTGCTTAGTTGTTGCTGCATGGCTCTTGGGGCTGAGCAAAGCAGTCATTGCATGGGTCTTGGGGCTCAGCGTAGCTGCTGTTGCATGAGTCCTGGAGCTCGACGAAGTTGTTGCTGCGTGGTTCTTGGGGCTTCAGTGAAGCAGTCGTTGCGTTGGTCCTGGAGCTCAGAGTAGTTGTTGCTGCATGGTTCTTGAGGCTCAGCGGAGCAGTCGTTGCGTTGGTACTGGAGCTCGGTGTAGCTTTTGCTGCATGGGTCTTGGGGCTCGGCAGAGCTGTTGTAGCAGGGTTGCAGGAGCTCAGCAGAGCAGTTGCTGCGTGGTTCTTGGAGCTCAGCGAAGCAGTCGTTGCATGGGTCTTGGGGCTCAGAGTAGTTGTTGCTGCATGGTTCTTGAGGCTCATCGAAGCTGTCGTTGCATGGGTCCTGTAGCTCTGAAGCTTTTGCTGCATGGGTCTTGGGGCTCAGCGGAGCCGTTGTAGCAGGAGCTCGGCGGAACAGTTGCTGCATGGGTCTCCCTGGAGCTGTTGTTGCATTGGGTCCCAGCTCATTCCGTACTATCTGTGGCAGCCTTAAATAATTCAACCTGGGCTGAAAGAATACTTTTAGAATACCATTACCTGATAAAACATGACATATTCAGCATGATACGACATACAACACATAATACATGATAAGTAGATAAGGCATGAATAGCATGAATGGTGAGTATCCAATGAATAGCTGGGTAGACGGAACGAGATGTTAAGCTGGAACGTGCAGCGTGAGGAGGTGGTCGAAGGGCCTTTGCTGTGTCTAGTGATTAGCTGGGGAGCCGGAACGGGACGTCGTGATCCAAAGCACTCGCGGAGTGCTGATAACCCGCTGCGGCGGGCTGGTCTAGCGCGGAGCCGGGGAAGGGATGGGGAGGGGTGGGGGGGGGGGGGAGGGAGCAGTCGCCGGAACGACTGGAAGAGGGGCAGCCCTGGACCGGGTGGGGGAGGGGAAGAGGGGCAGCCCTGGACCGGGTCCTGGCCGGGGGAAGTGGGTGGGGGAGGGGAAGAGGGGGCGGAGGGAGTAGCGACGCGGTCGCTACCAGGGCCGTCTGAAGAAGTGGAGTCGGAGATGCTGCGGGAAGGAAGTCGGTGGTTAAGAACCTGGACCGCTGGCGTGGCTGTGGCTGAAGCAGCGGAGTGATACGCTCTGGAGCATGTGGTGCAGGAAAGCGCTGTCTTTTTTTTTTAGATTTAGCTAATATCCAAAGTTGTGCCACTTCTGATTGATGAGCACATCAGTGCAGTGTCATGTTTCACTAACTGTCACACAAGAAGACGGCATAAATAATTGCGGCTTGCAATAAGATAATGCATTGCGATGAGATAAAGCAAACATTTCTATAAGTTGTCAATGGGGGGGGGGGGGGGGGGGGGTGGCGTGTGGCGATCACTCCCTCCTGTCGGTGTTGGCATGGAATGAAACAATAAACCGGTGTTCAAGGAGTGTCATTAATATATTTTGGCTGTAGACTGGGGTTTGAGGGCCTGCTGAGAGCAAACTTAGCGCAACTGCCCACAAAGCACTGCTTGCTGGCGAGGTGCTAATTTTAAAAAACACGAATACGAATAACCAGTCATTGTAACCAAATATGACTTGAGTTTATTTGCAAAGCTTATATCAGTGAACTAGCATGTTGCTATACCCCGTAGAAGCTACATGAAACGTCGGCCATCGACACAGGACGAGTTGACCAATCACGGTCCTTGCTGTCTGCGTCGCCTGACGCGAATTACAAATGTGTACTATCACTTTAATAATTGCTGATGTCTGCGACACAGCGCCATTGTTTAAACAGACTGCGGAACAAGCCAGCGGAAATACTGGGCACTTAAGGTTGAGACTTATCAGTTATTTATAAGTAGCGAAGACAGGCGAGTTAATTGCTGTCAATCATATCCAACAACGCTAGTATCAGTTTATGAGAGGTCACTGGACAACTATAGGAAGTGAATGAACAAGACCTGTTCGTTTCCGATGCCAACATGGATTACGGATTGAGTGATCTTCGGAAGATAGGCCTCCGCTGGATAACGTTAGTGGATAGCCTACAAACTTCGGACTCTTGGCGTGGCGAGCCATGTTAGAATTTAGAGCATTTCGAGTTACCTGGATAATCTTGCGACGTGAAAACGCGAGCTTGGAGCAGCCTGATGTTAGAGCCTTGGAGTAGGCTGGGGTGAGTAGGCTATAGCATAATCGATAGTTGTAGCTTACCCTTGCTGACCTGAAAACGCTGGTGAACCAGGTGGCTGTAGCCCATGGACTGGATGTAGCTTTTGGATGGTTAGTAGTAAAAAGACCCAGCTCCATTACGTCTGCCTACCGAGGCTTTGCGACTCCAATAATTTTGCGAGCGCCGCGGCGTGTGACGTATGGATAAGGAGGCCGGCTTAAATACCCTGGCGGCGGAAGACAGGCGAGTTAATTGCTGTCAATCATCCCTAAGGGCTCCTCCCGGACTTTGTTTAGAAAACATCATTAATACACACATACACACATTCAAATGCATACGAAACATATTAACACACTCACACACACACACACATGTACACAACATATATGAACACACACACTTCCAAACACACATGTACACAAAATATATGAACACATACACTTCCAAACACACATGTACACAAAACATATGAACACACACACTCCCAAACACACATGCATGTAAGGTCTCGATGGTTTTGATGCACTTAATGAAACTGAGATCCACACAATCTTGATCTCCACCTCAGCACTGCAGACGGCTCCTCCTCCAAATGAGTTCTCACATTTCATTGGTTAACACAATCTGCACATTTCATTGGTTAACACAATCTGTACATCCTTTTTCAACACGTTTAACACAGTTCTACAAAGACTCCAAACTCCATTGATTACCTGTGTTGAACAAATGGAACACAGCTAATTAGACACACACACACACACACACACACACACACACACACACACACACACACATACACACACACACACACAACATTATGAGCTTGTGATGTCAATGTGTGAATCTCCTTCGATCAGTAATCATTCTCCATAAGAGACACGGATTTGAGGCCAGTTAGAGGATAGAGGCATGCTGTGTCATGCTCCAGGTATCTGCTGTGTCATGCTCCAGGTATCTGCTGTGTCATGCTCCAGGTATCTGCTGTGTCATGCTCCAGGTATCTGCTGTGTCATGCTCCAGGTATCTGCTCCAGGTATCTGCTGTGTCATGCTCCAGGTATCTGCTGTGTCATGCTCCAGGTATCTGCTCCAGGTATCTGCTGTGTCATGCTCCAGGTATCTGCTGTGTCATGCTCCAGGTATCTGCTGTGTCATGCTCCAGGTATCTGCTGTGTCAAGCTCCAGGTATCTGCTGTGTCATGCTCCAGGTATCTGCTGATTCATGCTCCAGGTATCTGCTGTGTCATGCTCCAGGTATCTGCTGTGTCATGCTCCAGGTATCTGCTGTGTCATGCTCCAGGTATCTGCTGATTCATGCTCCAGGTATCTGCTGTGTCATGCTCCAGGTATCTGCTGTGTCATGCTCCAGGTATCTGCTGTGTCATGCTCCAGGTATCTGCAGTAGATGCTGTAGTTTGATGAAATTTGTCTTGTCCAGGTGCTCACTGTAGGGCTTAGTTGATTGGTTGTCACCGCACACACACACACACACACACTCGTTACACACACACACACACACACACGTTACACACACACACACACGTTACACACACACACACACACACACACGTTACACACACACACACACGTTACACACACACACACACACACACACACGTTACACACACACACACACGTTACACACACACACACACGTTACACACACACACACACACTCGGGGCTTAGTTGGTTGGTTGTCACCGGGGTGCAGAGCTAGAGTTCAGTAGGATGCAGAGCTAGAGTTCAGTAGGGTGCAGAGCTAGAGTTCAGTAGGGTGTAGAGCTAGAGTTCAGTAGGGTGCAGAGCTAGAGTTCAGTAGGATGCAGAGTTCAGTAGGGTGTAGAGCTGGAGTTCAGTAGGGTGCAGAGCTAGAGTTCAGTAGGGTGTAGAGCTAGAGTTCAGTAGGGTGCAGAGTTCAGTAGGGTGTAGAGCTAGAGTTCAGTAGGGTGCAGAGCTAGAGTTCAGTAGGGTGCAGAGTTCAGTAGGGTGCAGAGCTAGAGTTCAGTAGGGTGTAGAGCTGGAGTTCAGTAGGGTGCAGAGCTAGAGTTCAGTAGGATGCAGAGTTCAGTAGGGTGTAGAGCTGGAGTTCAGTAGGGTGCAGAGCTAGAGTTCAGTAGGGTGTAGAGCTAGAGTTCAGTAGGGTGCAGAGCTGGAGTTCAGTAGGGTGCAGAGTTCAGTAGGGTGCAGAGCTAGAGTTCAGTAGGGTGCAGAGTTAGAGCTAGAGTTCAGTAGGGTGCAGAGTTAAGTAGGGTGCAGAGCTAGAGTTCAGTAGGGTGCAGAGCTAGAGTTCAGTAGGGTGCAGAGTTAGAGCTAGAGTTCAGTAGGGTGCAGAGTTCAGTAGGGTGCAGAGCTAGAGTTCAGTAGGGTGCAGAGTTCAGTAGGGTGCAGAGCTAGAGTTCAGTAGGGTGCAGAGCTAGAGTTCAGTAGAGTTCAGTAGGGTGCAAAGTTCAGTAGGGTGCAGAGCTAGAGTTCAGTAGGGTGCAGAGTTCAGTAGGGTGCAGAGCTAGAGTTCAGTAGGGTGCAGAGCTGGAGTTCAGTAGGGTGCAGAGCTAGAGTTCAGTAGGATGCAGAGCTAGAGTTCAGTAGGGTGCAGAGCTAGAGTTCAGTAGGGTGTAGAGCTAGAGTTCAGTAGGGTGCAGAGCTAGAGTTCAGTAGGGTGCAGAGTTCAGTAGGGTGCAGAGCTAGAGTTCAGTAGGGTGCAGAGTTCAGTAGGGTGCAGAGCTAGAGTTCAGTAGGGTGCAGAGTTCAGTAGGGTGCAGAGCTAGAGTTCAGTAGGGTGCAGAGCTAGAGTTCAGTAGAGTTCAGTAGGGTGCAGAGTTCAGTAGGGTGCAGAGCTAGAGTTCAGTAGGGTGCAGAGTTCAGTAGGGTGCAGAGCTAGAGTTCAGTAGGGTGCAGAGCTGGAGTTCAGTAGGGTGCAGAGCTAGAGTTCAGTAGGGTGCAGAGCTAGAGTTCAGTAGGGTGCAGAGTTCAGTAGGGTGCAGAGCTAGAGTTCAGTAGGGTGCAGAGTTCAGTAGGGTGCAGAGCTAGAGTTCAGTAGGGTGCAGAGCTAGAGTTCAGTAGGGTGCAGAGTTCAGTAGGGTGCAGAGCTAGAGTTCAGTAGGGTGCAGAGTTCAGTAGGGTGCAGAGTTCAGTAGGGTGCAGAGCTAGAGTTCAGTAGGGTGCAGAGCTAGAGTTCAGTAGGGTGCAGAGTTCAGTAGGATGCAGAGTTCAGTAGGGTGCAGAGCTAGAGTTCAGTACGGTGCAGAGTTCAGTAGGGTGCAGAGCTAGAGTTCAGTAGGGTGCAGAGTTAGAGCTAGAGTTCAGTAGGGTGCAGAGCTGGAGTTCAGTAGGGTGCAGAGCTAGAGTTCAGTAGGGTGCAGAGTTCAGTAGGGTGCAGAGCTAGAGTTCAGTAGGGTGCAGAGTTCAGTAGGGTGTAGAGCTAGAGTTCAGTAGGGTGCAGAGCTAGAGTTCAGTAGGGTGCAGAGTTCAGTAGGGTGTAGAGCTGGAGTTCAGTAGGGTGCAGAGCTAGAGTTCAGTAGGATGCAGAGTTCAGTAGGGTGTAGAGCTGGAGTTCAGTAGGGTGCAGAGCTAGAGTTCAGTAGGGTGCAGAGCTAGAGTTCAGTAGGGTGCAGAGCTAGAGTTCAGTAGGGTGCAGAGTTAGAGCTAGAGTTCAGTAGGGTGCAGAGCTAGAGTTCAGTAGGGTGCAGAGTTAGAGCTAGAGTTCAGTAGGGTGCAGAGTTAGAGCTAGAGTTCAGTAGGGTGCAGAGTTCAGTAGGGTGCAGAGCTAGAGTTCAGTAGGGTGCAGAGCTAGAGTTCAGTAGGGTGCAGAGTTAGAGCTAGAGTTCAGTAGGGTGCAGAGTTCAGTAGGGTGCAGAGCTAGAGTTCAGTAGGGTGCAGAGTTCAGTAGGGTGCAGAGCTAGAGTTCAGTAGGGTGCAGAGCTGGAGTTCAGTAGGATGCAGAGCTAGAGTTCAGTAGGGTGCAGAGTTCAGTAGGGTGCAGAGCTAGAGTTCAGTAGGGTGTAGAGCTAGAGTTCAGTAGGGTGCAGAGCTAGAGTTCAGTAGGGTGCAGAGTTCAGTAGGGTGCAGAGCTAGAGTTCAGTAGGGTGCAGAGTTCAGTAGGGTGCAGAGCTAGAGTTCAGTAGGGTGCAGAGTTCAGTAGGGTGCAGAGCTAGAGTTCAGTAGGGTGCAGAGCTAGAGTTCAGTAGGGTGCAGAGTTCAGTAGGGTGCAGAGCTAGAGTTCAGTAGGGTGCAGAGTTCAGTAGGGTGCAGAGCTAGAGTTCAGTAGGGTGCAGAGCTAGAGTTCAGTAGGGTGCAGAGTTCAGTAGGATGCAGAGTTCAGTAGGGTGCAGAGCTAGAGTTCAGTAGGGTGCAGAGTTCAGTAGGGTGCAGAGCTAGAGTTCAGTAGGGTGCAGAGTTAGAGCTAGAGTTCAGTAGGGTGCAGAGCTGGAGTTCAGTAGGGTGCAGAGCTAGAGTTCAGTAGGGTGCAGAGTTCAGTAGGGTGCAGAGCTAGAGTTCAGTAGGGTGCAGAGTTCAGTAGGGTGTAGAGCTAGAGTTCAGTAGGGTGCAGAGCTAGAGTTCAGTAGGGTGCAGAGTTCAGTAGGGTGTAGAGCTGGAGTTCAATAGGGTGCAGAGCTAGAGTTCAGTAGGATGCAGAGTTCAGTAGGGTGTAGAGCTGGAGTTCAGTAGGGTGCAGAGCTAGAGTTCAGTAGGGTGCAGAGCTAGAGTTCAGTAGGGTGCAGAGTTAGAGCTAGAGTTCAGTAGGGTGCAGAGCTAGAGTTCAGTAGGGTGCAGAGTTAGAGCTAGAGTTCAGTAGGGTGCAGAGTTAGAGCTAGAGTTCAGTAGGGTGCAGAGTTCAGTAGGGTGCAGAGCTAGAGTTCAGTAGGGTGCAGAGCTAGAGTTCAGTAGGGTGCAGAGTTAGAGCTAGAGTTCAGTAGGGTGCAGAGTTCAGTAGGGTGCAGAGCTAGAGTTCAGTAGGGTGCAGAGTTCAGTAGGGTGCAGAGCTAGAGTTCAGTAGGGTGCAGAGCTGGAGTTCAGTAGGATGCAGAGCTAGAGTTGAGTAGGGTGCAGAGTTCAGTAGGGTGCAGAGCTAGAGTTCAGTAGGGTGTAGAGCTAGAGTTCAGTAGGGTGCAGAGCTAGAGTTCAGTAGGGTGCAGAGTTCAGTAGGGTGCAGAGCTAGAGTTCAGTAGGGTACAGAGTTCAGTAGGGTGCAGAGCTAGAGTTCAGTAGGGTGCAGAGCTAGAGTTCAGTAGGGTGCAGAGTTCAGTAGGGTGCAGAGCTAGAGTTCAGTAGGGTGCAGAGTTCAGTAGGGTGCAGAGCTAGAGTTCAGTAGGGTGTAGAGCTGGAGTTCAGTAGGATGCAGAGCTAGAGTTCAGTAGGGTGCAGAGTTCAGTAGGGTGTAGAGCTAGAGTTCAGTAGGGTGCAGAGTTCAGTAGGGTGCAGAGCTAGAGTTCAGTAGGGTGCAGAGTTCAGTAGGGTGCAGAGCTAGAGTTCAGTAGGGTGCAGAGCTGGAGTTCAGTAGGATGCAGAGCTAGAGTTCAGTAGGGTGCAGAGTTCAGTAGGGTGCAGAGCTAGAGTTCAGTAGGGTGTAGAGCTAGAGTTCAGTAGGGTGCAGAGCTAGAGTTCAGTAGGGTGCAGAGTTCAGTAGGGTGCAGAGCTAGAGTTCAGTAGGGTGCAGAGTTCAGTAGGGTGCAGAGCTAGAGTTCAGTAGGGTGCAGAGTTCAGTAGGGTGCAGAGCTAGAGTTCAGTAGGGTGCAGAGCTAGAGTTCAGTAGGGTGCAGAGTTCAGTAGGGTGCAGAGCTAGAGTTCAGTAGGGTGCAGAGTTCAGTAGGGTGCAGAGTTCAGTAGGGTGCAGAGCTAGAGTTCAGTAAGGTGCAGAGCTAGAGTTCAGTAGGGTGCAGAGTTCAGTAGGATGCAGAGTTCAGTAGGGTGCAGAGCTAGAGTTCAGTAGGGTGCAGAGTTCAGTAGGGTGCAGAGCTAGAGTTCAGTAGGGTGCAGAGTTAGAGCTAGAGTTCAGTAGGGTGCAGAGCTGGAGTTCAGTAGAGTGCAGAGCTAGAGTTCAGTAGGGTGCAGAGTTCAGTAGGGTGCAGAGCTAGAGTTCAGTAGGGTGCAGAGTTCAGTAGGGTGTAGAGCTAGAGTTCAGTAGGGTGCAGAGCTAGAGTTCAGTAGGGTGCAGAGCTAGAGTTCAGTAGGGTGTAGAGCTAGAGTTCAGTAGGGTGCAGAGTTAGAGCTAGAGTTCAGTAGGGTGCAGAGCTAGAGTTCAGTAGGGTGTAGAGCTAGAGTTCAGTAGGATGCAGAGTTCAGTAGGGTGCAGAGCTAGAGTTCAGTAGGGTGCAGAGCTAGAGTTCAGTAGGGTGTAGAGCTAGAGTTCAGTAGGATGCAGAGTTCAGTAGGGTGCAGAGCTAGAGTTCAGTAGGGTGCAGAGCTGGAGTTCAGTAGGGTGCAGAGCTAGAGTTCAGTAGGGTGCAGAGTTCAGTAGGGTGCAGAGCTAGAGTTCAGTAGGGTGCAGAGCAAGAGTTCAGTAGGGTGCAGAGTTCAGTAGGGTGCAGAGCTAGAGTTCAGTAGGGTGCAGAGCTAGAGCTAGAGTTCAGTAGGATGCAGAGCTAGAGTTCAGTAGGGTGCAGAGCTAGAGTTCAGTAGGGTGCAGAGCTGGAGTTCAGTAGGGTGCAGAGTTCAGTAGGGTGCAGAGCTAGAGTTCAGTAGGGTGCAGAGCTAGAGCTAGAGTTCAGTAGGGTGCAGAGCTAGAGTTCAGTAGGGTGTAGAGCTAGAGTTCAGTAGGGTGCAGAGTTCAGTAGGGTGCAGAGTTCAGTAGGGTGCAGAGCTAGAGTTCAGTAGGGTGCAGAGCTAGAGTTCAGTAGGATGCAGAGTTCAGTAGGGTGCAGAGCTAGAGTTCAGTAGGGTGCAGAGCTAGAGTTCAGTAGGGTGCAGAGTTCAGTAGGATGCAGAGTTCAGTAGGGTGCAGAGCTAGAGTTCAGTACGGTGCAGAGTTCAGTAGGGTGCAGAGCTAGAGTTCAGTAGGGTGCAGAGTTAGAGCTAGAGTTCAGTAGGGTGCAGAGCTGGAGTTCAGTAGGGTGCAGAGCTAGAGTTCAGTAGGGTGCAGAGTTCAGTAGGGTGCAGAGCTAGAGTTCAGTAGGGTGCAGAGTTCAGTAGGGTGTAGAGCTAGAGTTCAGTAGGGTGCAGAGCTAGAGTTCAGTAGGGTGCAGAGTTCAGTAGGGTGTAGAGCTGGAGTTCAGTAGGGTGCAGAGCTAGAGTTCAGTAGGATGCAGAGTTCAGTAGGGTGTAGAGCTGGAGTTCAGTAGGGTGCAGAGCTAGAGTTCAGTAGGGTGCAGAGCTAGAGTTCAGTAGGGTGCAGAGTTAGAGCTAGAGTTCAGTAGGGTGCAGAGCTAGAGTTCAGTAGGGTGCAGAGTTAGAGCTAGAGTTCAGTAGGGTGCAGAGTTAGAGCTAGAGTTCAGTAGGGTGCAGAGTTCAGTAGGGTGCAGAGCTAGAGTTCAGTAGGGTGCAGAGCTAGAGTTCAGTAGGGTGCAGAGTTAGAGCTAGAGTTCAGTAGGGTGCAGAGTTCCGTAGGGTGCAGAGTTCAGTAGGGTGCAGAGCTAGAGTTCAGTAGGGTGCAGAGCTAGAGTTCAGTAGGGTGCAGAGCTGGAGTTTAGTAGGATGCAGAGCTAGAGTTCAGTAGGGTGCAGAATTCAGTAGGGTGCAGAGCTAGAGTTCAGTAGGGTGTAGAGCTAGAGTTCAGTAGGGTGCAGAGCTAGAGTTCAGTAGGGTGCAGAGTTCAGTAGGGTGCAGAGCTAGAGTTCAGTAGGGTGCAGAGTTCAGTAGGGTGCAGAGCTAGAGTTCAGTAGGGTGCAGAGTTCAGTAGGGTGCAGAGCTAGAGTTCAGTAGGGTGCAGAGCTAGAGTTCAGTAGGGTGCAGAGTTCAGTAGGGTGCAGAGCTAGAGTTCAGTAGGGTGCAGAGTTCAGTAGGATGCAGAGTTCAGTAGGGTGCAGAGCTAGAGTTCAGTAGGGTGCAGAGTTCAGTAGGGTGCAGAGCTAGAGTTCAGTAGGGTGCAGAGTTAGAGCTAGAGTTCAGTAGGGTGCAGAGCTGGAGTTCAGTAGGGTGCAGAGCTAGAGTTCAGTAGGGTGCAGAGTTCAGTAGGGTGCAGAGCTAGAGTTCAGTAGGGTGCAGAGTTCAGTAGGGTGTAGAGCTAGAGTTCAGTAGGGTGCAGAGCTAGAGTTCAGTAGGGTGCAGAGTTCAGTAGGGTGTAGAGCTGGAGTTCAGTAGGGTGCAGAGCTAGAGTTCAGTAGGATGCAGAGTTCAGTAGGGTGTAGAGCTGGAGTTCAGTAGGGTGCAGAGCTAGAGTTCAGTAGGGTGCAGAGCTAGAGTTCAGTAGGGTGCAGAGTTAGAGCTAGAGTTCAGTAGGGTGCAGAGCTAGAGTTCAGTAGGGTGCAGAGTTAGAGCTAGAGTTCAGTAGGGTGCAGAGTTAGAGCTAGAGTTCAGTAGGGTGCAGAGTTCAGTAGGGTGCAGAGCTAGAGTTCAGTAGGGTGCAGAGCTAGAGTTCAGTAGGGTGCAGAGTTAGAGCTAGAGTTCAGTAGGGTGCAGAGTTCAGTAGGGTGCAGAGCTAGAGTTCAGTAGGGTGCAGAGTTCAGTAGGGTGCAGAGCTAGAGTTCAGTAGGGTGCAGAGCTGGAGTTCAGTAGGATGCAGAGCTAGAGTTCAGTAGGGTGCAGAGTTCAGTAGGGTGCAGAGCTAGAGTTCAGTAGGGTGTAGAGCTAGAGTTCAGTAGGGTGCAGAGCTAGAGTTCAGTAGGGTGCAGAGTTCAGTAGGGTGCAGAGCTAGAGTTCAGTAGGGTGTAGAGCTAGAGTTCAGTAGGGTGCAGAGTTAGAGCTAGAGTTCAGTAGGGTGCAGAGCTAGAGTTCAGTAGGGTGTAGAGCTAGAGTTCAGTAGGATGCAGAGTTCAGTAGGGTGCAGAGCTAGAGTTCAGTAGGGTGCAGAGCTAGAGTTCAGTAGGATGCAGAGTTCAGTAGGGTGCAGAGCTAGAGTTCAGTAGGGTGCAGAGCTGGAGTTCAGTAGGGTGCAGAGCTAGAGTTCAGTAGGGTGCAGAGTTCAGTAGGGTGCAGAGCTAGAGTTCAGTAGGTGCAGAGCTAGAGTTCAGTAGGGTGCAGAGTTCAGTAGGGTGCAGAGCTAGAGTTCAGTAGGGTGTAGAGCTAGAGTTCAGTAGGGTGCAGAGTTAGAGTTCAGTAGGGTGCAGAGCTAGAGTTCAGTAGGGTGTAGAGCTAGAGTTCAGTAGGGTGTAGAGCTAGAGTTCAGTAGGGTGCAGAGCTAGAGCTAGAGTTCAGTAGGGTGCAGAGCTAGAGTTCAGTAGGGTGCAGAGCTAGAGCTAGAGTTCAGTAGGATGCAGAGCTAGAGTTCAGTAGGGTGCAGAGCTAGAGTTCAGTAGGGTGCAGAGCTGGAGTTCAGTAGGGTGCAGAGTTCAGTAGGGTGCAGAGCTAGAGTTCAGTAGGGTGCAGAGCTAGAGCTAGAGTTCAGTAGGGTGCAGAGCTAGAGTTCAGTAGGGTGTAGAGCTAGAGTTCAGTAGGGTGCAGAGTTCAGTAGGGTGCAGAGTTCAGTAGGGTGCAGAGCTAGAGTTCAGTAGGGTGCAGAGCTTCAGTAGGGTGCAGAGCTAGAGTTCAGTAGGGTGCAGAGCTAGAGTTCAGTAGGGTGCAGAGTTCAGTAGGGTGCAGAGCTAGAGTTCAGTAGGGTGCAGAGTTCAGTAGGGTGCAGAGCTAGAGTTCAGTAGGGTGCAGAGTTCAGTAGGGTGCAGAGCTAGAGTTCAGTAGGGTGCAGAGTTAGAGCTAGAGTTCAGTAGGGTGCAGAGTTAGAGCTAGAGTTCAGTAGGGTGCAGAGTTCAGTAGGGTGCAGAGCTAGAGTTCAGTAGGGTGCAGAGTTCAGTAGGGTGCAGAGCTAGAGTTCAGTAGGGTGCAGAGTTCAGTAGGGTGTAGAGCTAGAGTTCAGTAGGGTGCAGAGCTAGAGTTCAGTAGGGTGCAGAGTTCAGTAGGGTGTAGAGCTGGAGTTCAGTAGGGTGCAGAGCTAGAGTTCAGTAGGATGCAGAGTTCAGTAGGGTGTAGAGCTGGAGTTCAGTAGGGTGCAGAGCTAGAGTTCAGTAGGGTGCAGAGCTAGAGTTCAGTAGGGTGCAGAGTTAGAGCTAGAGTTCAGTAGGGTGCAGAGTTAGAGCTAGAGTTCAGTAGGGTGCAGAGTTAGAGCTAGAGTTCAGTAGGGTGCAGAGTTCAGTAGGGTGCAGAGCTAGAGTTCAGTAGGGTGCAGAGCTAGAGTTCAGTAGGGTGCAGAGTTAGAGCTAGAGTTCAGTAGGGTGCAGAGTTCAGTAGGGTGCAGAGCTAGAGTTCAGTAGGGTGCAGAGTTCAGTAGGGTGCAGAGCTAGAGTTCAGTAGGGTGCAGAGCTGGAGTTCAGTAGGATGCAGAGCTAGAGTTCAGTAGGGTGCAGAGTTCAGTAGGGTGCAGAGCTAGAGTTCAGTAGGGTGTAGAGCTAGAGTTCAGTAGGGTGCAGAGCTAGAGTTCAGTAGGGTGCAGAGTTCAGTAGGGTGCAGAGCTAGAGTTCAGTAGGGTGTAGAGCTAGAGTTCAGTAGGGTGCAGAGTTAGAGCTAGAGTTCAGTAGGGTGCAGAGCTAGAGTTCAGTAGGGTGTAGAGCTAGAGTTCAGTAGGATGCAGAGTTCAGTAGGGTGCAGAGCTAGAGTTCAGTAGGGTGCAGAGCTAGAGTTCAGTAGGATGCAGAGTTCAGTAGGGTGCAGAGCTAGAGTTCAGTAGGGTGCAGAGCTGGAGTTCAGTAGGGTGCAGAGCTAGAGTTCAGTAGGGTGCAGAGTTCAGTAGGGTGCAGAGCTAGAGTTCAGTAGGTGCAGAGCTAGAGTTCAGTAGGGTGCAGAGTTCAGTAGGGTGCAGAGCTAGAGTTCAGTAGGGTGTAGAGCTAGAGTTCAGTAGGGTGCAGAGTTAGAGTTCAGTAGGGTGCAGAGCTAGAGTTCAGTAGGGTGTAGAGCTAGAGTTCAGTAGGGTGTAGAGCTAGAGTTCAGTAGGGTGCAGAGCTAGAGCTAGAGTTCAGTAGGGTGCAGAGCTAGAGTTCAGTAGGGTGCAGAGCTAGAGCTAGAGTTCAGTAGGATGCAGAGCTAGAGTTCAGTAGGGTGCAGAGCTAGAGTTCAGTAGGGTGCAGAGCTGGAGTTCAGTAGGGTGCAGAGTTCAGTAGGGTGCAGAGCTAGAGTTCAGTAGGGTGCAGAGCTAGAGCTAGAGTTCAGTAGGGTGCAGAGCTAGAGTTCAGTAGGGTGTAGAGCTAGAGTTCAGTAGGGTGTAGAGCTAGAGTTCAGTAGGATGCAGAGTTCAGTAGGGTGCAGAGCTAGAGTTCAGTAGGGTGCAGAGCTAGAGTTCAGTAGGATGCAGAGTTCAGTAGGGTGCAGAGCTAGAGTTCAGTAGGGTGCAGAGCTGGAGTTCAGTAGGGTGCAGAGCTAGAGTTCAGTAGGGTGCAGAGTTCAGTAGGGTGCAGAGCTAGAGTTCAGTAGGTGCAGAGCTAGAGTTCAGTAGGGTGCAGAGTTCAGTAGGGTGCAGAGCTAGAGTTCAGTAGGGTGTAGAGCTAGAGTTCAGTAGGGTGCAGAGTTAGAGTTCAGTAGGGTGCAGAGCTAGAGTTCAGTAGGGTGTAGAGCTAGAGTTCAGTAGGGTGTAGAGCTAGAGTTCAGTAGGGTGCAGAGCTAGAGCTAGAGTTCAGTAGGGTGCAGAGCTAGAGTTCAGTAGGGTGCAGAGCTAGAGCTAGAGTTCAGTAGGATGCAGAGCTAGAGTTCAGTAGGGTGCAGAGCTAGAGTTCAGTAGGGTGCAGAGCTGGAGTTCAGTAGGGTGCAGAGTTCAGTAGGGTGCAGAGCTAGAGTTCAGTAGGGTGCAGAGCTAGAGCTAGAGTTCAGTAGGGTGCAGAGTTAGAGCTAGAGTTCAGTAGGGTGCAGAGTTAGAGCTAGAGTTCAGTAGGGTGCAGAGTTCAGTAGGGTGCAGAGCTAGAGTTCAGTAGGGTGCAGAGCTAGAGTTCAGTAGGGTGCAGAGTTAGAGCTAGAGTTCAGTAGGGTGCAGAGTTCAGTAGGGTGCAGAGCTAGAGTTCAGTAGGGTGCAGAGCTAGAGTTCAGTAGGGTGCAGAGCTGGAGTTTAGTAGGATGCAGAGCTAGAGTTCAGTAGGGTGCAGAGTTCAGTAGGGTGCAGAGCTAGAGTTCAGTAGGGTGTAGAGCTAGAGTTCAGTAGGGTGCAGAGCTAGAGTTCAGTAGGGTGCAGAGTTCAGTAGGGTGCAGAGCTAGAGTTCAGTAGGGTGCAGAGTTCAGTAGGGTGCAGAGCTAGAGTTCAGTAGGGTGCAGAGCTAGAGTTCAGTAGGGTGCAGAGTTCAGTAGGGTGCAGAGCTAGAGTTCAGTAGGGTGCAGAGTTCAGTAGGATGCAGAGTTCAGTAGGGTGCAGAGCTAGAGTTCAGTAGGGTGCAGAGTTCAGTAGGGTGCAGAGCTAGAGTTCAGTAGGGTGCAGAGTTAGAGCTAGAGTTCAGTAGGGTGCAGAGCTGGAGTTCAGTAGGGTGCAGAGCTAGAGTTCAGTAGGGTGCAGAGTTCAGTAGGGTGCAGAGCTAGAGTTCAGTAGGGTGCAGAGTTCAGTAGGGTGTAGAGCTAGAGTTCAGTAGGGTGCAGAGCTAGAGTTCAGTAGGGTGCAGAGTTCAGTAGGGTGTAGAGCTGGAGTTCAGTAGGGTGCAGAGCTAGAGTTCAGTAGGATGCAGAGTTCAGTAGGGTGTAGAGCTGGAGTTCAGTAGGGTGCAGAGCTAGAGTTCAGTAGGGTGCAGAGCTAGAGTTCAGTAGGGTGCAGAGTTAGAGCTAGAGTTCAGTAGGGTGCAGAGTTAGAGCTAGAGTTCAGTAGGGTGCAGAGTTCAGTAGGGTGCAGAGCTAGAGTTCAGTAGGGTGCAGAGCTAGAGTTCAGTAGGGTGCAGAGTTAGAGCTAGAGTTCAGTAGGGTGCAGAGTTCAGTAGGGTGCAGAGTTCAGTAGGGTGCAGAGCTAGAGTTCAGTAGGGTGCAGAGCTAGAGTTCAGTAGGGTGCAGAGCTGGAGTTTAGTAGGATGCAGAGCTAGAGTTCAGTAGGGTGCAGAGTTCAGTAGGGTGCAGAGCTAGAGTTCAGTAGGGTGTAGAGCTAGAGTTCAGTAGGGTGCAGAGCTAGAGTTCAGTAGGGTGCAGAGTTCAGTAGGGTGCAGAGCTAGAGTTCAGTAGGGTGCAGAGTTCAGTAGGGTGCAGAGCTAGAGTTCAGTAGGGTGCAGAGTTCAGTAGGGTGCAGAGCTAGAGTTCAGTAGGGTGCAGAGCTAGAGTTCAGTAGGGTGCAGAGTTCAGTAGGGTGCAGAGCTAGAGTTCAGTAGGGTGCAGAGTTCAGTAGGATGCAGAGTTCAGTAGGGTGCAGAGCTAGAGTTCAGTAGGGTGCAGAGTTCAGTAGGGTGCAGAGCTAGAGTTCAGTAGGGTGCAGAGTTAGAGCTAGAGTTCAGTAGGGTGCAGAGCTGGAGTTCAGTAGGGTGCAGAGCTAGAGTTCAGTAGGGTGCAGAGTTCAGTAGGGTGCAGAGCTAGAGTTCAGTAGGGTGCAGAGTTCAGTAGGGTGTAGAGCTAGAGTTCAGTAGGGTGCAGAGCTAGAGTTCAGTAGGGTGCAGAGTTCAGTAGGGTGTAGAGCTGGAGTTCAGTAGGGTGCAGAGCTAGAGTTCAGTAGGATGCAGAGTTCAGTAGGGTGTAGAGCTGGAGTTCAGTAGGGTGCAGAGCTAGAGTTCAGTAGGGTGCAGAGCTAGAGTTCAGTAGGGTGCAGAGTTAGAGCTAGAGTTCAGTAGGGTGCAGAGTTAGAGCTAGAGTTCAGTAGGGTGCAGAGTTAGAGCTAGAGTTCAGTAGGGTGCAGAGTTCAGTAGGGTGCAGAGCTAGAGTTCAGTAGGGTGCAGAGCTAGAGTTCAGTAGGGTGCAGAGTTAGAGCTAGAGTTCAGTAGGGTGCAGAGTTCAGTAGGGTGCAGAGCTAGAGTTCAGTAGGGTGCAGAGTTCAGTAGGGTGCAGAGCTAGAGTTCAGTAGGGTGCAGAGCTGGAGTTCAGTAGGATGCAGAGCTAGAGTTCAGTAGGGTGCAGAGTTCAGTAGGGTGCAGAGCTAGAGTTCAGTAGGGTGTAGAGCTAGAGTTCAGTAGGGTGCAGAGCTAGAGTTCAGTAGGGTGCAGAGTTCAGTAGGGTGCAGAGCTAGAGTTCAGTAGGGTGTAGAGCTAGAGTTCAGTAGGGTGCAGAGTTAGAGCTAGAGTTCAGTAGGGTGCAGAGCTAGAGTTCAGTAGGGTGTAGAGCTAGAGTTCAGTAGGATGCAGAGTTCAGTAGGGTGCAGAGCTAGAGTTCAGTAGGGTGCAGAGCTAGAGTTCAGTAGGATGCAGAGTTCAGTAGGGTGCAGAGCTAGAGTTCAGTAGGGTGCAGAGCTGGAGTTCAGTAGGGTGCAGAGCTAGAGTTCAGTAGGGTGTAGAGTTCAGTAGGGTGCAGAGCTAGAGTTCAGTAGGTGCAGAGCTAGAGTTCAGTAGGGTGCAGAGTTCAGTAGGGTGCAGAGCTAGAGTTCAGTAGGGTGTAGAGCTAGAGTTCAGTAGGGTGCAGAGTTCAGTAGGGTGCAGAGCTAGAGTTCAGTAGGGTGCAGAGTTCAGTAGGATGCAGAGTTCAGTAGGGTGCAGAGCTAGAGTTCAGTAGGGTGCAGAGTTCAGTAGGGTGCAGAGCTAGAGTTCAGTAGGGTGCAGAGTTAGAGCTAGAGTTCAGTAGGGTGCAGAGCTGGAGTTCAGTAGGGTGCAGAGCTAGAGTTCAGTAGGGTGCAGAGTTCAGTAGGGTGCAGAGCTAGAGTTCAGTAGGGTGCAGAGTTCAGTAGGGTGTAGAGCTAGAGTTCAGTAGGGTGCAGAGCTAGAGTTCAGTAGGGTGCAGAGTTCAGTAGGGTGTAGAGCTGGAGTTCAGTAGGGTGCAGAGCTAGAGTTCAGTAGGATGCAGAGTTCAGTAGGGTGTAGAGCTGGAGTTCAGTAGGGTGCAGAGCTAGAGTTCAGTAGGGTGCAGAGCTAGAGTTCAGTAGGGTGCAGAGTTAGAGCTAGAGTTCAGTAGGGTGCAGAGTTAGAGCTAGAGTTCAGTAGGGTGCAGAGTTCAGTAGGGTGCAGAGCTAGAGTTCAGTAGGGTGCAGAGCTAGAGTTCAGTAGGGTGCAGAGTTAGAGCTAGAGTTCAGTAGGGTGCAGAGTTCAGTAGGGTGCAGAGTTCAGTAGGGTGCAGAGCTAGAGTTCAGTAGGGTGCAGAGCTAGAGTTCAGTAGGGTGCAGAGCTGGAGTTTAGTAGGATGCAGAGCTAGAGTTCAGTAGGGTGCAGAGTTCAGTAGGGTGCAGAGCTAGAGTTCAGTAGGGTGTAGAGCTAGAGTTCAGTAGGGTGCAGAGCTAGAGTTCAGTAGGGTGCAGAGTTCAGTAGGGTGCAGAGCTAGAGTTCAGTAGGGTGCAGAGTTCAGTAGGGTGCAGAGCTAGAGTTCAGTAGGGTGCAGAGTTCAGTAGGGTGCAGAGCTAGAGTTCAGTAGGGTGCAGAGCTAGAGTTCAGTAGGGTGCAGAGTTCAGTAGGGTGCAGAGCTAGAGTTCAGTAGGGTGCAGAGTTCAGTAGGATGCAGAGTTCAGTAGGGTGCAGAGCTAGAGTTCAGTAGGGTGCAGAGTTCAGTAGGGTGCAGAGCTAGAGTTCAGTAGGGTGCAGAGTTAGAGCTAGAGTTCAGTAGGGTGCAGAGCTGGAGTTCAGTAGGGTGCAGAGCTAGAGTTCAGTAGGGTGCAGAGTTCAGTAGGGTGCAGAGCTAGAGTTCAGTAGGGTGCAGAGTTCAGTAGGGTGTAGAGCTAGAGTTCAGTAGGGTGCAGAGCTAGAGTTCAGTAGGGTGCAGAGTTCAGTAGGGTGTAGAGCTGGAGTTCAGTAGGGTGCAGAGCTAGAGTTCAGTAGGATGCAGAGTTCAGTAGGGTGTAGAGCTGGAGTTCAGTAGGGTGCAGAGCTAGAGTTCAGTAGGGTGCAGAGCTAGAGTTCAGTAGGGTGCAGAGTTAGAGCTAGAGTTCAGTAGGGTGCAGAGTTAGAGCTAGAGTTCAGTAGGGTGCAGAGTTAGAGCTAGAGTTCAGTAGGGTGCAGAGTTCAGTAGGGTGCAGAGCTAGAGTTCAGTAGGGTGCAGAGCTAGAGTTCAGTAGGGTGCAGAGTTAGAGCTAGAGTTCAGTAGGGTGCAGAGTTCAGTAGGGTGCAGAGCTAGAGTTCAGTAGGGTGCAGAGTTCAGTAGGGTGCAGAGCTAGAGTTCAGTAGGGTGCAGAGCTGGAGTTCAGTAGGATGCAGAGCTAGAGTTCAGTAGGGTGCAGAGTTCAGTAGGGTGCAGAGCTAGAGTTCAGTAGGGTGTAGAGCTAGAGTTCAGTAGGGTGCAGAGCTAGAGTTCAGTAGGGTGCAGAGTTCAGTAGGGTGCAGAGCTAGAGTTCAGTAGGGTGTAGAGCTAGAGTTCAGTAGGGTGCAGAGTTAGAGCTAGAGTTCAGTAGGGTGCAGAGCTAGAGTTCAGTAGGGTGTAGAGCTAGAGTTCAGTAGGATGCAGAGTTCAGTAGGGTGCAGAGCTAGAGTTCAGTAGGGTGCAGAGCTAGAGTTCAGTAGGATGCAGAGTTCAGTAGGGTGCAGAGCTAGAGTTCAGTAGGGTGCAGAGCTGGAGTTCAGTAGGGTGCAGAGCTAGAGTTCAGTAGGGTGTAGAGTTCAGTAGGGTGCAGAGCTAGAGTTCAGTAGGTGCAGAGCTAGAGTTCAGTAGGGTGCAGAGTTCAGTAGGGTGCAGAGCTAGAGTTCAGTAGGGTGCAGAGTTAGAGTTCAGTAGGGTGCAGAGCTAGAGTTCAGTAGGGTGCAGAGCTAGAGTTCAGTAGGGTGTAGAGCTAGAGTTCAGTAGGGTGCAGAGCTAGAGTTCAGTAGGGTGCAGAGCTAGAGCTAGAGTTCAGTAGGGTGCAGAGCTAGAGTTCAGTAGGGTGCAGAGCTAGAGCTAGAGTTCAGTAGGATGCAGAGCTAGAGTTCAGTAGGGTGCAGAGCTAGAGTTCAGTAGGGTGCAGAGCTGGAGTTCAGTAGGGTGCAGAGTTCAGTAGGGTGCAGAGCTAGAGTTCAGTAGGGTGCAGAGCTAGAGCTAGAGTTCAGTAGGGTGCAGAGCTAGAGTTCAGTAGGGTGTAGAGCTAGAGTTCAGTAGGGTGCAGAGTTCAGTAGGGTGCAGAGTTCAGTAGGGTGCAGAGCTAGAGTTCAGTAGGGTGCAGAGCTTCAGTAGGGTGCAGAGCTAGAGTTCAGTAGGGTGCAGAGCTAGAGTTCAGTAGGGTGCAGAGTTCAGTAGGGTGCAGAGCTAGAGTTCAGTAGGGTGCAGAGTTCAGTAGGGTGCAGAGCTAGAGTTCAGTAGGGTGCAGAGTTCAGTAGGGTGCAGAGCTAGAGTTCAGTAGGGTGCAGAGTTAGAGCTAGAGTTCAGTAGGGTGCAGAGTTAGAGCTAGAGTTCAGTAGGGTGCAGAGTTCAGTAGGGTGCAGAGCTAGAGTTCAGTAGGGTGCAGAGCTAGAGTTCAGTAGGGTGCAGAGTTAGAGCTAGAGTTCAGTAGGGTGCAGAGTTCAGTAGGGTGCAGAGCTAGAGTTCAGTAGGGTGCAGAGCTAGAGTTCAGTAGGGTGCAGAGCTGGAGTTTAGTAGGATGCAGAGCTAGAGTTCAGTAGGGTGCAGAGTTCAGTAGGGTGCAGAGCTAGAGTTCAGTAGGGTGTAGAGCTAGAGTTCAGTAGGGTGCAGAGCTAGAGTTCAGTAGGGTGCAGAGTTCAGTAGGGTGCAGAGCTAGAGTTCAGTAGGGTGCAGAGTTCAGTAGGGTGCAGAGCTAGAGTTCAGTAGGGTGCAGAGTTCAGTAGGGTGCAGAGCTAGAGTTCAGTAGGGTGCAGAGCTAGAGTTCAGTAGGGTGCAGAGTTCAGTAGGGTGCAGAGCTAGAGTTTAGTAGGGTGCAGAGTTCAGTAGGATGCAGAGTTCAGTAGGGTGCAGAGCTAGAGTTCAGTAGGGTGCAGAGTTCAGTAGGGTGCAGAGCTAGAGTTCAGTAGGGTGCAGAGTTAGAGCTAGAGTTCAGTAGGGTGCAGAGCTGGAGTTCAGTAGGGTGCAGAGCTAGAGTTCAGTAGGGTGCAGAGTTCAGTAGGGTGCAGAGCTAGAGTTCAGTAGGGTGCAGAGTTCAGTAGGGTGTAGAGCTAGAGTTCAGTAGGGTGCAGAGCTAGAGTTCAGTAGGGTGCAGAGTTCAGTAGGGTGTAGAGCTGGAGTTCAGTAGGGTGCAGAGCTAGAGTTCAGTAGGATGCAGAGTTCAGTAGGGTGTAGAGCTGGAGTTCAGTAGGGTGCAGAGCTAGAGTTCAGTAGGGTGCAGAGCTAGAGTTCAGTAGGGTGCAGAGTTAGAGCTAGAGTTCAGTAGGGTGCAGAGCTAGAGTTCAGTAGGGTGCAGAGTTAGAGCTAGAGTTCAGTAGGGTGCAGAGTTAGAGCTAGAGTTCAGTAGGGTGCAGAGTTCAGTAGGGTGCAGAGCTAGAGTTCAGTAGGGTGCAGAGCTAGAGTTCAGTAGGGTGCAGAGTTAGAGCTAGAGTTCAGTAGGGTGCAGAGTTCAGTAGGGTGCAGAGCTAGAGTTCAGTAGGGTGCAGAGTTCAGTAGGGTGCAGAGCTAGAGTTCAGTAGGGTGCAGAGCTGGAGTTCAGTAGGATGCAGAGCTAGAGTTCAGTAGGGTGCAGAGTTCAGTAGGGTGCAGAGCTAGAGTTCAGTAGGGTGTAGAGCTAGAGTTCAGTAGGGTGCAGAGCTAGAGTTCAGTAGGGTGCAGAGTTCAGTAGGGTGCAGAGCTAGAGTTCAGTAGGGTGTAGAGCTAGAGTTCAGTAGGGTGCAGAGTTAGAGCTAGAGTTCAGTAGGGTGCAGAGCTAGAGTTCAGTAGGGTGTAGAGCTAGAGTTCAGTAGGATGCAGAGTTCAGTAGGGTGCAGAGCTAGAGTTCAGTAGGGTGCAGAGCTAGAGTTCAGTAGGATGCAGAGTTCAGTAGGGTGCAGAGCTAGAGTTCAGTAGGGTGCAGAGCTGGAGTTCAGTAGGGTGCAGAGCTAGAGTTCAGTAGGGTGCAGAGTTCAGTAGGGTGCAGAGCTAGAGTTCAGTAGGGTGCAGAGCTAGAGTTCAGTAGGGTGCAGAGTTCAGTAGGGTGCAGAGCTAGAGTTCAGTAGGGTGTAGAGCTAGAGTTCAGTAGGGTGCAGAGTTAGAGTTCAGTAGGGTGCAGAGCTAGAGTTCAGTAGGGTGTAGAGCTAGAGTTCAGTAGGGTGTAGAGCTAGAGTTCAGTAGGGTGCAGAGCTAGAGCTAGAGTTCAGTAGGGTGCAGAGCTAGAGTTCAGTAGGGTGCAGAGCTAGAGCTAGAGTTCAGTAGGATGCAGAGCTAGAGTTCAGTAGGGTGCAGAGCTAGAGTTCAGTAGGGTGCAGAGCTGGAGTTCAGTAGGGTGCAGAGTTCAGTAGGGTGCAGAGCTAGAGTTCAGTAGGGTGCAGAGCTAGAGCTAGAGTTCAGTAGGGTGCAGAGCTAGAGTTCAGTAGGGTGTAGAGCTAGAGTTCAGTAGGGTGCAGAGTTCAGTAGGGTGCAGAGTTCAGTAGGGTGCAGAGCTAGAGTTCAGTAGGGTGCAGAGCTTCAGTAGGGTGCAGAGCTAGAGTTCAGTAGGGTGCAGAGCTAGAGTTCAGTAGGGTGCAGAGTTCAGTAGGGTGCAGAGCTAGAGTTCAGTAGGGTGCAGAGTTCAGTAGGGTGCAGAGCTAGAGTTCAGTAGGGTGCAGAGTTCAGTAGGGTGCAGAGCTAGAGTTCAGTAGGGTGCAGAGCTAGAGTTCAGTAGGGTGCAGAGCTAGAGTTCAGTAGGGTGCAGAGTTCAGTAGGGTGCAGAGCTAGAGTTCAGTAGGGTGCAGAGCTAGAGTTCAGTAGGGTGCAGAGTTCAGTAGGGTGCAGAGCTAGAGTTCAGTAGGGTGTAGAGTTCAGTAGGGTGCAGAGTTCAGTAGGGTGCAGAGCTAGAGTTCAGTAGGGTGCAGAGCTAGAGTTCAGTAGGGTGCAGAGTTCAGTAGGGTGCAGAGCTAGAGTTCAGTAGGGTGCAGAGCTAGAGTTCAGTAGGGTGCAGAGTTCAGTAGGGTGCAGAGCTAGAGTTCAGTAGGGTGTAGAGTTCAGTAGGGTGCAGAGTTCAGTAGGGTGCAGAGCTAGAGTTCAGTAGGGTGCAGAGCTAGAGTTCAGTAGGGTGCAGAGCTAGAGTGCAGAGCTAGAGTTCAGTAGGGTGCAGAGCTAGAGTTCAGTAGGTGACAGCTGCAGGAAAGAGCTTCTTCTGAACATGCTGGTTTGGGTGCGGAGAGACCTGTAGCGCCTCCCGGAGGGGAGTGGGGTGAACTGTCTGTGGTTGGGGTGAGAACAGTCTTTGATGATCGCTTCGCTTGCCCTGGATGGCCTCGATGGAGGGGAGTGAGGAACCGGTGAGGCGTTGGGCAGTTTTCACCACCCTCTTCAGAGAGTGTCAGAGATGTGGACACCCAGGAACTTGAAGCTGGTGACACGCTCCACCTCAGTCCCGTTGATGAGAATGGTTGTGTGTGTGCCAGTTTTAGACTTCCTGAAGTCCACAATGAGCTCTTTGGTCTTCTTGGTGTTGAGAGCCAGGTTGTTATCAGTGCACCACGATGTAAGGTGCTGGACCTCCTCCCTGTAGGCCGTCTCATCGTTGTTGCTGATGAGCCCAATCACCGCAGTGTCATCTGCAAACTTGACAATGGTGTTAGAGCCATATACAGGTGTGCAGTCGTAATCCCCGTAGTGTCATCTTCAAACTTGACAATGGTGTTAGAGCCATATACAGGTGTGCAGTCGTAATCCCCGTAGTGTCATCTTCAAACTTGACAATGGTGTTAGAGCCATGTACAGGTGTACAGTCATAGGTCAAGAGGGAGTAGAGGAGAGGGCTCAGCACACATCCCTGTGGAACGCCGGTGTTCAGGGTGATGGTTGAGGAGGTGTGATTATCTAATCTAACAGACTGAGGTCTGTTGGTTAGGAAGTCCAGAATCCAGTTACAGAGGAAGGTATTGATGCCCAGTTTACTGAGTTTGGTGACCAGTTTGGAGGGGATGATGGTGTTGAATGCTGAGCTGAAGTCAATGAACAGCATTCTCACATACAGTAGTACAGGGCCAAAACTGAACCAGAACTCCTGGGAGACTGGGCCGACACCCAGACAGATCTGGGCCAGTTCAGAGCACCATCACCACACACACACACACACACACACACACACACACACACATACACACACACACACACACACACACACACACACACACTTCTGAGTGTCAATCTGTGTGTGTGTATGTGTGTGTGGATTCACATGTGTGTTTCTGAGTGACTATCTGTGTGTGTGTGTGTGTGTGTGTTTGTGTGTGTGGATTCACATGTGTGTTTCTGAGTGACCATCTGTGTGTTTTATAGTTCTTCTACTGTTCCTGTGTGTGTGTGTGTGTGTGTGTGTGTGTGTGTGTTAGTGTGTGTGTGTGTGTGTTAGTGTGTGTGTGTGTGTGTGTGTGTGTGTGTGTGTGTGTGTGTTTCTGTTTCCTCCCAGCTGTGAGGATGACATCACCACAGTTTCCAAAACAAATAAACCCAAACAATATGCACCTGGATATGTGTGTGTGCGTGTGTGCGTGTGTGTGTGTGTGTGTGTCAGGGATGGAAATTAGCACCCGCCACCAGATGCGGGTGAATTTGGTCAACTTAGCAGCCACTGTGGCTGGTAAGATAGAGCTAACATACCAACAGTCAGATATGTGCGAATTCTCATAGGCCCTGACGGTTAAAAATAAGAAAGTGTCTCGTAGGGATCATGTCATGTTATCAGTAGCCTATAAGGGTAAATGGCGCTGATTTGAAGTGACCTATAATAACTACCAGTGAGCTGCAGTCTCCCCGCATAAGCACACAAAGTGCGTCCAAATTCACACATTCTTCTCTGTTGACCTCCTGGAGAAGTACTCATCACACAGATATCGCATGAAAGAGCCTCATCACACAGATATCGCATGAAAGAGCTTTTCTCAGCTTTTAAACGGTGCTAGCCACTACTTACTTACTACTAACGGTTCTCAAGAAAAATAACTTGTAATAAGAAATGTAATGTTCTCTGCACCCATCTCCACATCCACGCAACACACGACAACCCAGACCTTACCGAACACACCCCATATATCAGAACAAACAGCAGACCTTACCGAACACACCCCATATATCAGAACATATCAGAATAAACAGCAGACCTTACCGAACACACCCCATATATCAGAACAAACAGCAGACCTTACCGAACACACCCCATATATCAGAACATATCAGAATAAACAGCAGACCTTACCGAACACACCCCATATATCAGAACAAACAGCAGACCTTACCGAACACACCCCATATATCAGAACATATCAGA
>NC_055957.1:1518318-1523318 GCF_018492685.1 Alosa sapidissima | reverse complement strand
GACGTGTTGCTGGTGTCAAATTCAAAATTTGTGTAAATCTTTCTGTATAAAATGTATAATTTGATATGTTTTCTATGTCCTCTTTGCAACAAAATAAATAATATAGGTTTACCGTCATTTCCTAACTATTAGCCGCGGCTTATACATTGATTTTGCAAAATTTCTTCAGCTATGAGGTTAATACACGGGGGCAGTTAATATGGGATTAATATGGTTTTGTTTTTTTAACTTGCATAAAACACTGTCCTGCGGCTTATACACAATGCGGCTAATACACAGGGAATTACTGTACAAGATTTATCACATTCTATATTCTGCCCCCCCCCCCGACACACACACACACACACACACACATACACACACACACACACACACACAGCCACACACTCCCTCAACAATATAAATGGTCTCATTTATCACAGTAAGGCTAAACTAACAACCCCCTCATTTGGGGTGGGAAAACCCTTCACACCCCCCTGACACCTCTGTAACGATAGCCATCCAGGGCAATGAGGAACATGTGGGCAAACAATCACTTGTGTGTGTGTGTGAAACAGCGAGAGAGAGAGAGAGTGTGTGTGTGTGTGTGTGTGTGTGTGAGTGTGTGTGTTTGTGTTTGTGTGTGTGTGTATATGTGTGTGTGTGTGTGTGTGTGTATACTATCCTTCATGGTGTGATATTGATATTGTGTTTTGACTCAGGACTGACAGGCTGAATGAATGAGCCTTCTACTGAAATGAGAACCAATCAGCCACCACTGAACTGACATGGAGAAGCCAGCCCTCTCTCTCTCACACACACACACACACACACAGACACACACACACACAGACAGACAGACAGACAGACAGAGACACACACACACACACACACACACACACACACACACACACAGAGACAGACAGACACACACACACACACACACACACACACACACACACACAGACATGCTGTCACACACAAACATGTGTGTTTGTTTTAGTAAGTGTGTGTGTCCTGTATGTGTAGGTGTGTCTCTGTCTGTGTCTGTGTATCCATTTATGTGTGTGTGTATATGTGTGTATCTAATTGTGTGTGTGTGTCGGTATGTGTGTGTATGTGTGTATCTAATTGTGTGTGTATATGTGTATCTAATTGTGTGTGTATGTGTGTATCTAATTGTGTGTGTGTGTGTGTGTATCTAATTGTGTGTGTGTGTCTGTATGTGTGTGTGTGTATGTGTGTATCTAATTGTGTGTGTGTGTGTATATAATTGTGTGTGTCTGTTAGTCTGTATGAGTGTGTGTGCATCAGTGTTGTCACGATAACATAATTATGACTTTTGATACATAAATATCTCGATACTCGATGCTGAAACGATACCACGGTGAAATCCTAATATGTCTGGAAAAGAAAAAACGCAGATCTCCTCCAAGTGTCCAGTTGAGTCATTTGTGTTGAATTTGGTGCACTTCTGTAGCGTGCGGCTACCCTAGGTGTTTATGGCAGATAGTCTTCTGTAGTGTGCGGCTACCCTAGGTGTTTATGGCAGATAGTCTTCTGTAGCGTGCGGCTACCCTAGGTGTTTATGACAGATAGTCTTCTGTAGCGTGCGGCTACCCTAGGTGTTTATGACAGATAGTCTTCTGTAGTGTGCGGCTACCCTAGGTGTTTATGACAGATAGTCTTCTGTAGTGTGCGGCTACCTTAGGTGTTTATGGCAGATAGTCTTCTGTAGCGTGCGGCTACCCTAGGTGTTTATGGCAGATAGTCTTCTGTAGCGTGCGGCTACCCTAGGTGTTTATGGCAGATAGTCTTCTTTGCTCCCAATGTTTCAACCACTCAGGTCTTCTTCAGATAGGCCTACTCCCATTACCTGTTGCAATATTTGCTTGCATTCCTACATTACGTCTATTTCTTTGATAGTTAGAACATTATTTGCTACCACGTAATAATAAGCTGCTATTATTATTATACACAATATGCTTCAGTGGTATTATATGCTGTGGGCTTTAATTAGTGCATATATGCTGCAGGCTTTAATTAGCGCATTTCAGTGGTATTATATGCTGCGGGCTTTAATTAGCGCATATATGCTGCAGGCTTTACTTAGCGCATTTCAGTGGTATTATACGCTGCAGGCTTTAATTAGCGCATTTCAGTGGTATTATATGCTGTGGGCTTTAATTAGCGCATTTCGGGTATTATATGCTGTGGGCTTTAATTAGCGCATTTCAGTGGTATTATATGCTGTGGACTTTAATTAGCGCATTTTAGAAATATTATTCTAAAAATAAATATTCTTATGGTATAAGTTATGGTAATGTTATACTAGCGTGAACATTGCACTTTCATCGCGTTAGCAAATTATCGTTGTGTCTCATCAAAATCACTGATGAAGGAAGGTTCACTTTATCCTGGAAAGCCACACTCATTTCAGTTAAGCTAGACTAAAACTGAAGAGATTAAATTGGCGCTAATCATGTAGTGGTGTTTTCTGTAGCCTATCCATTCTTTGAACTCTTTAAAAATGTTGGGAGGTGCTTAGCCAAGTTCTATGCGTAGCCTAGGCTACTCCTTTTGAATGACTGAAAATTTTACAAACGGGCCTCAGTGTACCTGTTGCCTTCATTATCCGCAATGTATCCGAAATAGTTCCAGATTTCACTTTGACCTTTTGTTTTATCCACAAGCCGAGGACTGTCGGCAAAGAACTTGTGTTGACGTTGGCTGCGCACTCACTCACTCAGAGCTGCCTGCTTGACACGCCCACTTGCCTATATGCGTGAAAGGAGCAGTGAGAGCAGCAGTTCACACAGAACGTTATTATTTTAATAAAGTATTGATTCTAAAAACGTCGTAATCGTATCGTTTTTTTGCGTAAAGGCATCGTGATACCTTTCTAGTATCGATACACCATGCAACACTAGTGTGTATATGTGTGTGTGTGTGTGTGTGTGTGTGTGTGTGTATACATAATGTGTTTATCTGTGTGTGTGTGTGTGTGTGTGTCTGTTTATCCGTGTGTGTGTGTGTGGGTGTGTGTCAAGTCAAGTCAAGTCAAGTCAAGTTTATTTATATAGCACATTTCATACACAGAGGTCATTCAATGTGCTTTACATAAACAAAACCAAACAATAATAACAAATAAAAGCATAGAAGGGCAATATAGTCAAAGAATAGTTAAAAGGTAAAAATAAAAAGAAAACATAAAACACAAGGTAAAATCATTTAAAACTAAAGAATAATTAGTAAGCAAAAACAAAGGCAAAAGTAGTAAAAAAAGTAATAAAAGACAAAGTAGAATAATTATCAAGGCAGATTCAGAATTTGTAACTCGGCACAGTTAGCAGAAAGCATCTGAGAACAGTTTGGTCTTAAGTCTAGATTTAAAACTGGCTACAGTTGGGGCCTTTTTAATGTCATCCGAAAGTTGGTTCCACAGCTGAGCCGCATAGCAGCTAAAAGCTGCTTCACCATGTTTAGTTCTAACTGTAGGTTTTACTAGCAGGTTTTTCACCTGGGACCCGAGAGGACGAGAAGGTGTGTACTGCTGAAGCATGTCTGACAAGTATTTAGGTCCTGCTCCATTTACTGATTTATAAACAAGCAATAGTGCTTTAAAGTCAATTCTGTGACTTACTGGAAGCCAGTGCAAGGACTTAAGAATTGGAGTAATGTGGTCAGTTCTTTTAGTTTTTGTTAGAGTCCTAGCTGCTGCATTTTGTATCACCTGAAGCTGTTTAATAGTCTTTTTAGGAAGGCCTGTGAACAGTCCATTGCAGTAATCAACCCTGCTGGAGATAAATGCATGAATGAGTTTTTCTAAGTCATGTTTTGACATCAGCCCTCTGAGTTTGGCAATATTTTTGAGGTGGTAAAAAGCTGATTTAGTTATCGCTTTCATGTGGCTGTTGAATTTAGATCACTGTCAATTAATACACCAAGATTTTTAACAGTATCCTTTGCCTTCAACCCTTTTGTGTCAAGGAGAGTGGCAACCCTAAGTCGTTCCTCATTTTTACCAAATATAATTACTTCAGTTTTTTCTTTGTTCAGCTGAAGAAAATTTTGAGACATCCAGGTGTTGATTTGTTCTATACACTGACACATAGATTCAAGAGGACCATAGTCGTTTGGTGATAGAGCTAAGTAAATTTGTGTGTCATATGCATAGCTATGATATGAAATCAAATTATTTTGAATGATTTGTCCAAGTGGGAGCATATAGAGGTTGAATAATAGTGGCCCCAAGATCGATCCCTGGGGAACACCACAGGTCAAGGACGTTGGTGTTGAGGTACAGTTTCCGATGGCAACAAAGAAGCTCCTTTCTTGTAGATATGATTTTAGCCAGCTGATAACTATGCCTGTAAATCCAACCCAGTGTTCTAGTCTGTGTAGTAAAATATTGTGATCAACAGTGTCAAATGCTGCACTAGGTCCAGTAGCACTAGGACTGATGTTTTACCTGAATCTGTGTTGAGGCGTATGTCATTGGAAACTTTAATGAGAACTGTTTCAGTGCTGTGATTTGCCCGAAAACCAGACTGAAAGTAATCAAAATACCCATTTGATGTTAGGAAGGTGGTTAACTGATTAAAGACTACTTTTTCAATAATTTTGCCAATAAAAGGTAGATTGGATATGGGCCTGTAATTGTTTAGCATGGAGGCATCCAGGTTATTCTTCTTGAGAAGTGGCTTTACAACAGCTGTTTTCAGTGACTTAGGAAAGGTGCCAGACAGCAGTGATACATTTACAATTTGAAGGACATCCGCCGCTATGAGGTGAAAAACAGTTTTGAAGAAATTGGTAGGCAGAGTGTCTAAGACACATGTGGAAGAGCTGAGATTCTGTACCGTTTTTTCAAGTGTTTCGTAGTCTATCAAGCTGAACTCTGACATCAAGTTTAGTTTCCCTCTGTTTGTTGCTGGAAGTTCAGGTTGTTGAATTTGTAATTGAGCAGATATGTTGAGTCTGATTTTGTCAATTTTACCTTTAAAAAAAGATGAAAACTC